>NC_056728.1:126057924-126187924 GCF_019279795.1 Protopterus annectens
GAAGATTATAAAAGGGAATGAGTACATTACACAGAAATAAATGGAATTTGTAGGAATACTTCATGCAGAATAACGCTGAGGAGGAGAAAATGACATTTAAGTGAAGGGAGGATTTCTGCAATTTATGTAACGTCCGAGTGAATAACTTACAACATGAAAATGATGAAAAATATTCACAGCAGTTTGTTCTTCCATTAAGAAATCTGCACCCATTTCACTGTTGAAAAAGTGTGAATTTAATAAAAGCATATTAACACTAGAATATAAAATTATGCACCGAGGACCACGTAGCTGCCTCTAGAATACTTCAAGTCCACCCCTATCCAATATGCCATCAAAGAAGCCAAAGCTTTGGTAGACTGTTCCTTGACAATACACAGAACTTAACCATGGTGGGAACAAAAGACAGTAAGAGGAGAGCCACCAATACCATCTGTGGGATTCATGAATTGGGTAGGTTCATACACAGCCTACATGACATTTACATGTTAACATGATGACCCAGAGTGCTAAATGCATAGGCATGCTCATCACACTTACATGGCAAGCACGTTTTCATGGCCAAGAAAACGTATTGAGCAGCTAAGTACACACAGTAAACAAATAAGCTTGCCTATTATCAAACCTGTTAAAAACTACAAATAGCAAATAGTACATTTTACCTGCTTCGTACAGCTTGCATTAAGTGTAATGTACACATTATTCAAAGATATGAATACAGAATTAAGAGGGTAGGGGAAACGGTAAGGGCAAAGTCAAGTGTACCAAGGACAATATGCACAGAAATCAAACAGATGTACAAACAAACATGTAAAATGGGAGGATAAAAGTTCAAATTATGTCAAGATAATTTATGTGAAGGTTCTTATGTAACAAAGACAACTTAGTAATAAAATTTTGCAGTACTTATGTCATAATTAATGGTAGTTAGACATCCTGAGCAAATACAGGTAAATAAAATGCAGGCATAATATTATAGGATGCGACATTTACACAAATTAAAACTAACAGAGGGGGATTACATGACATAAATGTCACTAACATGTTGAGTTGAGAGGGCAGTTCGCAAGGACAGTACATACATTATGGGATATTTGCATAGCATGCATTTTGTCAATATAACAGGCTGGTATCGTAGGTTTACCCCGGGAATCATCTCTGTATCACTGCTGGACAGAGGCACAGCAAACTAATGGGTATAGTATTCTCATCCTAAGGGGTGGTGAAAGCCACACACACTCTGGCTAGGCTTATAAATGCCCTAGGGCAGACAGCCTAGTATGAACCTATGAACCTATGAAAATAGGAATAGCTTAGAAGCTAATCAATCTCCTTTTGCAAGAATGGAACCCATCACATCAATATTACCACTGACCTGTGTATTAATGCATATGCCACAGAAAGAGGCCTAACATGTACAAGACCATCACCCTTTGAGGGAATTACACACTTCAATATTCTAATGGTTATACAACCCATATAAAATCTTACAAATTGAGGGAGTAGTGGGAGATGAGTGCAATACCCTTGTGTAAGGCACTTCTGCCTGACAGTTACTGTGCAAACAGATAAGAACAGATGCAAACACCACATTACAATGCAATTTACTGCCCAGAGCTGTGTATTGTCATCAAGTGCCACAAGACGTAGCTATGGAGATTGTCACAAACGTAAATTAAGAAAAGATCCCCGATAATGAAAGTCACATCAGTATGTCAGACCAAATGCAATTAAATGAATATGCTCATGTGCACACAACTGTAATCATTCCTACCTCAATATTCCATGGTCATGGAACATTTCTCTATATGTTTGTACATATACTACTCAAGAACTAGTACACACTTGTGTACACCACAGTAGAGCTCCCCGCACGACATTGGCAGAAACAATGTTTACTGCCATGAAATCCAAAGTAACATTCATATATGTTCATGCAACATATCCAGGGTAAGACTGATGTCATGTGATGTAGTGGCTGTTGTATGTCATCAGTAAGTTCACATGTGATTACACTGATGAGTTTAACTCGATTGTGAAGTACCATTATTTAGTGTGTTCAGTGGTGCTCCCTGCCAACCTCTGCAGACAGGACATGCTGTGATTCCGATTATATTTACAACAGCTCTGTTTTATCTTAATATGTTGCATACGTGCTTAGCATGTTGTATTATTCCTTTCCAGGTTATGGTCAAACCATATTTCAAAAATAAAGTGCTGTGCTTGCCTTCCCTGTTTGTGCAATGCTAAACTATGATCAGATTTCTCTCTTCTGAAGGAAAAAGTGAAAAACTTTAATTTCGTTTGGCTTTTATAGTGCAAACAGGCTTAGCAGTGATGCACAGCCATCAGCACTCTGGACAATATTTAGTGGCAAAAATCAACCTAGCTTTCTCTGTGGCACAGGGTGTAAGCTCAATGAGCTAGATGAAAAAATAATTGAAGCAGGGTTTAACTCCAGTATGCAGACCATTTTACAAAGGGTGTTAGAATGCGATTACTATATTTTTTATCATGACAAAAATTGCATAGGAATGATCATCATAAATATGTTACTTGGATAAACTGCATCAGTAATAGCTACAGAGACAATCTTTTATATGTTCTAAATATGAAATAGGCTTCAAAGCAAATCAAAACTTAACTTTTTTGTACAATGCAGTACAAGACAAAAACTCACTGCATTTTGCAATAACAATTGGAAAGCCATTTAGCGCCACATACTACAGCTGCTCAATGCCAGTCCTTGAGCAAATCCAGAGGATTACAACTAATAAAACAAAAGGGGGTTACACAGAACAGGCAATACGTTCACAGAAAATTATAAAAATAGACAGAGTTTCACCCAAGGCTGGATTTGAAACATTGCCAAGATGGAAATTTAAGTTTACAGACAATCATCTCAGCACCCCACCAAGGAAATCCTGGTTTACACATGTCAAAAAAATCACACCTTTGAAGGGACAATCATAACCTATTCAGCCAATGGAAGATGTAGGTATTATTCTTCAGCAAAATAATGATAGTCTGAAAATGCCATAACAAGACATTTACATGCATCAGGTAATGAACAGTCAGAAGTACAAAGAGGTGAAAACAGTGATATATCAACACATATGAAAGGGTGATGTTATGGATCATTAATGCACATCTTTATGGCGTTTCCTCAGTAATCTGTCATGCTCTGTATTAGTAACTGGTGGCTCTGGGATCAAGAAGCTGTAGAACAGGCAAAACCTGATGAAGACATGAGAAAAATAAGGGTGGCTTCTCAACCTTCTTTATGGTTATGATGTGCTGGCAAATGCTTAACTGGATAAAAAGTTAAGATGTTTGTCATGAAACATATCACAGAAGTAAATCACAGTAAGAAATGATGTCACATACATCTGGAATTGAACCCGTGATGCTATAGTCAAAAATTAATCTTCAAACAACTGATTTAAGTCAACACACCACAGATTATGTCGAATTTGGCTACATCCAGTAGTCAAATAAATGTTACAGCAACTGTTGCTAATGATTTTCTTTACTCTGCCTTTGTTCTGTATTCCAATAAACAGGCATGTTTAAGTACCTTTGTGCGAGGTGAACCGGACTATTTCAGGTGATGGCAACAACTGACTTTGCCAGAGGATGTGAACAGCCATTCACTGTCACTCAGCACTGGTGCGTAATCCCAAATTTATGCAAATTCTGATGGAAAACTAAGTGAAGACTTTCTTATGGGCCATTTGTGCCTATGAGTTGTGGGAGGTTCTATTTTTTAACCAGAATAAATGTGCGAAAACTGGGGTAGATAAAGTATAAGAGAGTGGTGAAATGAGGTAGGGAGGGACACTAGGGAAAGAATTTATGAATTTGCAGAAAGGGAGTAAGAACCATAGCGATCCACTTCTTCACAACATAAATGTAGAAGTGTAAACACAATTTGCGGAATTTGGACTGCCACCACACCAAGTGTAAGTGACAATAGGGTTTATATTAAAACTATCAAAGAGACAGGTCTGTGAACGGCACTTGCATCGAAATTGCCGTTCAGAGAACTGTTCATACTGAGATCGCAATTCAGTGAAGATCAGAAAAGTTGCCCTTTCTTCACTGTAGTGCGATCTTGGAGTTGGTATATACAATTAGTGGGGGGGGGCACAGCCCCCCATAACAGCAAATTCACTGAACGGCATTTTCTGTGCAAGTGCCGTTTGCGAACCTGTCTTTTCGATGATATAATACAGACCCTAACAGAATAATGTTGTATAGCCAACTGTACTAAACCAAGTGTGTCCAGACGACGCATACTTGAAATGGAGGGCTATGTATAGGTCATTTTTTTTAAACTTTCAAAAAGAGGAATGTTGGGGAAGGAGCTTAGGAAAATGAGGGTCAGGTAGAAAGGTTAGGCTGAGGAAGCAGACGCACACATAAAGGACAAAAGACAGACAAGGATGGTGATGGACACGGAAGGTTAGGGGACATTGGAGGCTCACCCGTGTCAAGCGTGAGAGCAGTGAGAATACATCACCCTTAGAACTGTCTCAGTTTCCTGTGTCATTACTCAACGTGGCACTGTCTTGTCAACATGATGAGGCACATTTTCTACACAGCCAATTTGGGCACAGAGGCCCCTTTCCATTACACCCTCCACTAGCCTTGTCAGCTCTTGGTGGGTGACAAAACTCACCACCTCCACTACTACTACCACCAGAAGGTACCAAGTGTACCAGCTGCCAGGTCAGAACTACCTAATACAGATGGGGCAGGAGTCGTGGAGCCAAAGTGGATAGCTTGGGACCCTGAAGTGCTGGGTGACCGTGCTGCAACCCGTGGAGGGATACTGAATCAGTAAGCAGTGGGTCAATCTACCTCTCTGTACTGCATGCCACTTTTTTGTAAGCAGAAATGTAGGACAACAGAACATTTTTAAGACATATAAAAAAAATCTTCTGCCAAAAAGAGGGAGAGAAGAGTGGGGTGAGACAAAAAAAAATAGATTCATGGCATATCACATGCCTATATAATTTCAAAAAATACACTGATCATACAGTCTATGCACCTCTGCCACATTCATGTGTGATGGGAAGGTCTTATTCTGTTGTACCAATCAATTACACTAACAGGAGATCATACGTACAAACTATTTCAGTATTACCATACTGAATACAATTAAGCATAGTTAAGCTTACAGTTATTCCAGATGCATACGAACCCCTTGCCTCTCCAAGGCAAATTAACCTCTCTTCAGGCACCTCTCTGCTCAATGCAATGTCTTCAGCAGCTGTGAAACAGAGGATGAGACACAAAAGCATGCTGAGTAACAGTCTTGACTGTGTCCTGCATTCTATATCCTTTAATGCTGATGGGTCAGTATACTTCCACAATGAAGACATGGTCAGCAGTTCTAAACTCATCCTCCATCAGCTAAGGAGGTCCTTTTTGTATCATTTTAGGTCACTATAGGGATGCTAGCTGCACTGCAGACAGCCTTGGATAGTCTGTTCCAAGCCCCAGTCTTGAGACCCAGTACAGTCCCCCTGCAGCATCCTACAGTTGAAGTGCTTCACAAGGACAGCCACAAAAATCATTGACTCCTCTCAACATCCCACATATGTACTCTACATACAGCACCATCATCTCCCCCACCAGCCATGTCTACAGAAGTCAAGCAGCAACTTTAAGTTAAAATTGTCTCCAAATTCAAATCTTAAGTTTAACAACTACCGCACAAACATGCCAACTGCATTTGCGCAATGGAAAGCAGAGAGGCACTGGCAAACAGATATGCTATCAAACAGCAATGAAGGTGTGAAACATGGCAGTGTGATTGGACAAATGTGATGCTCAGCCTACTTATACTTTTTAAGAAGATAAACACTAACGCATTTAATGGCTTGGGATCCTTGTTATTTTGAAGGTTAAAATAGGATGACTCTGCACATAACTTTATGGAATTGCTCAGTGTGAAAAACTACTTGACCACTGTGAGAATCAAACCAAAGGAAGAAATAATACATACATTTCAAGCAAGATTATCTGTCAGTGCTACAGAAGAATGTATTCCCATGAATGAGACAGTATTATGGTTTGTAAATATATGTCACGATAGACTTCCATGACTAGGGTATGATACATACATACTGTACACATGCTGTCCTAAACACCGAGTTGGGTTATGTGAGGAGAGAAGACTATTTTAACTTAATTTACTTGGGATTTGTTTAGCAGGAATATCCGACTGGGGTAGTAAGTGCCCATTTTTACCAGAGGCCCAGAGAGAAAAGCTCCACCATCACAATCTTTCAAAAATCAAAGTACAGATACTTTAAATCATGTTACACTCCAAAAGCAAAATCAAGTGCAGATACTTCAAATCATGTTATGTTACACTCCAAAAGCTGCGGTGGTGGTGCTGCGGTGGCATTGTCAACTCACAGTCAGACGCTGTCCGGTTCGATTCTCAGCTAGAGCATCTTCTGCGTGGAGACATGCATGAATGGGCATACCTTCTTTGAATGCTGTGTGTCAGGGCTGGCAACTCGGCACGTAAAAATCTATCTGCCAATCATTAGCGAACCTGAGTTCCGCTGTGGCGACCCCTAACCGGGCAAAGCCGAAAGACATAACATCATGTTACACTCCAAAGCAAGAGTGAAAAAATGTTGTAATGAGAAAAACATAGGACATAAGTTTCGTAGTAGAGTGCAATTAAAAACTATAACGAGTTGGAGAAAACATGTGAGGAAAACCAAATAATCATAATTGCTACATTGATTACTATGTGATAAGTGAGACCAGAGACAATTCTAATAAGATATTTGGAGAGTGATTAGAGATTACACTATTAGAGACAGAGTGAAAACTGAGTGATGCCTTAGTATGAGACAGTGTGTGTTTATATTATGGTTACAGAAGGAAGGAGGTTGGAAAGAAGGATATTATAAGAAGACTGCAGGATAGGGTGTCTTCAGGTAGCTTAGGCGAGTAGGGAGAAAAGCAATAACGAGACCATAGGTCTGCAGAGATGAAGTGGATAAGGTAAGGTAGGAAAAACAACAGAAATAGTGAATTAGGAGGCTGGACAAGGTTACGAAGTGTGAATTAAGTTGAAGCGGGTGAGTGAAGTATAGTGAGTAAGTTTAGCCAAGACTAGCACAGGAGCAGGTCCAAGATTTTGTAAAGTATTCTTTTAGGGAGAATTTAAAGGTGGGTAGTTTAAATAGTTCTAGCAGTTAGATATTAGGAGTCCCCCCCCACTTTTCTTTTTGTTACTAAGTATGAGTATAGGCTTTGCGCAGGGGATTTATTCTATTTATAGTGAGAAATGGTTTGTCTTCCAATCTAAGAATTCTTGTGGTGAAATGTATGTTGATTAAAGGGCAAGAGCAGTGTACACTAATGGTTTGTGTATAACTATGTATTATTATAAGCTGAAAGTAGGAGAGAAACAGGGGGTGCTTCAGCCAGCTATGGGTATGCAGAGCTTTACAGTGGTAAGTAAAGGATGATGGAATTTGTAATTAACTTTGCAATTTTGTTGCAGCAGGAGGATTGCAAAATCCCTAAGGTTTTCATGATCCATAGAGTAGGGAGGGCATAAGGTAGGTTTTGGCTAGAGTAATTTTTGTGGGTGCCCTCAGAAATTTCATAGTCATAACATATGATAATCTTAAATTTGATCTCCACATCCAAAGCAATGTCAATAAAACCCATCAGAAATTAGGCAATTTCCTTTAGGAGCACACACAGTCCTGGAGCTGGGTTTTCCTCTCCAGGCTCCAAATAAGATTCCACCTTTCACTCTGCAGAAACCAGTGGTCTGTCTCCCAGGTCCAAGTACCTGATGCACATACTGAGATGTGACACACAGTCACACACACACACACACACACACACACACACACACACACACACACACACCTGGGAAAGGCGGTCAAAGTTTTACCAGCAATGCCCCCT
The DNA here is from genome assembly GCF_019279795.1 of Protopterus annectens. Classification (NCBI taxonomy): domain Eukaryota; kingdom Metazoa; phylum Chordata; order Ceratodontiformes; family Protopteridae; genus Protopterus; species Protopterus annectens. The sequence goes on from NC_056728.1 coordinate 126,065,878, forward strand.
CTGCCCAGACTACAAGACAGGATTCACTGCCACCGACAAGCTACTTTAAGGCTCTTACCATGGTACCCAATTACTCTTAGTAAAATTAATACACAGTGTTAGCCAAGTAACACGATTTTTCAAGAGCATGAAGCCCACAGTGTCACCAAATAAATGCAATTACTCTCCAAGTTTAAACTATTTCCTAATACACCAACCACAATGAAAGGTATAAACACATTTAATATGTAATAAAACAGAAAACATGAAAATACTGAATATCATTTACAACAAACACCAGAGTTTGAATTCACAGGAAATATAACATATCTAGAAAGCTTCAGAAAGATACAGAAAAACAGTAATTAACTAGTCTCACTATATTTTCCTAACTGACTGAAGTATTGCTCCCTGGTTACTTACTAAAGCAAGGCAAGATGAAGTGGGTGAGTGGTCTTGTCAGGTCCAAGACAGGGTGCTGAGTCTCATCTGTCACATCTCTTAATAGTATCCAAATGCAATTTCAATGCAGACTATGGAATGACATCACATCTGGTCACCTGATTCTCTGGTTCCCACACTACTCCCCTAACTAGAAGATGAACCAGAACAAATCACAGATGTCTCACAGTACCACACCTAGAGCTTTGCTAATGCATTTGGAGACTGTAGAACAATTCCAGTACTTGCAGCCTTCTTGTACAGACTAACACAGCCCTTTCTCTGGCACCCCAGGATAGCAATTAGTTCACCACTTAGGACAATAAGAGCAGGATCTCACACCAAATACTGTCCCTGTGGCTGCATTCATGCCTGTGAGATAAAATCTTTATGGCATAAACCAAGTCATTTAATTTCAAGCTTTATTTTTCAAGGTAAATTGGGCTGAGCTTAATCCCTTCCCTTCCAGCATCCTCTGTTAACATATATATACATTTCAGCAGTTACCACAATAAACCTGGACATGCTTGTACATTTTTTTTCTGTCCAGCAGGACCCACTGTTGATACACTTTTGACACAAGCAGCTTTACAAATACATTAACACAAGTATCTGTACAAATCAGTTTGATCTAAAAAATTACAAAAATCTAAACAAAACCCAGCTAGCAATGCTGACATAAGCCTCACATGCACTGCTCCCCTCTGGCATAGCTGGCACTACCTCACAAGGGGTGAGAGTTTTTGCAGTTAAAAAGGAGGAGTTTGTAAGCCAGGTTTCAATGCTGATGACAAGTTTCTTGAGTGATTTCTTGGGGTATGAATCAAGAAGTTTGAAGAGCAAGGATGGTAGAGTTACCTGCATAATGAATTAAGGTGCCTTTACAAGAAGATGAATACAGGTTACTTATAATATTGAACAATAGAGGGACAAGGATGGATCCTTGTGGACTCCTGTGAAAATGCAAAGGTATGCAGAGTTGGATCCTTACCATTTTACCATTAGTTGCTTGTCGACAAGGTAGTACAGAACCACTGAATATATGGAGATGATAGACCCAGTGTGGAAAGCTTATCAAGGAGCTTACTGTGGCAGACCATGTCAAAGGCTTTTGAAAGCTATAGAAATACTGCAGACACAAGTTTATTGGAGTTGCAAACTTTATTGACAGTGTCTGCAAATGATAGATTTCAGCCAGACCACAGCACCTCCACTGCATTACTACGTTGCATATTGGGGATTAGCTTATTTTCTGAGACACAGTGGAGAAACTGTTTATGTATACATCTTTCATAGATTTTTAGATAGGGAAGACACGATAGATATGGGGCATAAATTTGCAATGTCACTGGAATTACCTCCTTTATGCAAGGGGATAATATGTGCCATTTTTCACAAGTTAAGGATTCTGTTATTTACCTATTAACAAGAATGCTGACTGGGTATGCTATTGCATCTGCACCTAGATTTAAGTACTCCAGGGGAAGGTTATTGGCTTTAGAGGAGCACAGTTTTAGTTTATGTAAAAGCTTTTTTTGAGAGTTATAGAAGTTGGTTAAAAGGCAAAGTGGGTGGAGTCCACATTGCTGCGTATTTCACACTAGGCTTAGAAACTCGTCCATATCATCTGACTAAAATTGGGAATTAGATTTAGCAACTGGGACAGTGTCTACAAAATGGTTGACCTGTGGAATGTTCAATTCACTTTCTGGAACAGAACCAGACTTTAAATCAAAGAATGAGTCCGACACGGTTTCCAGATCAGAATGTGATCTAGAGTTTGCATCACAGATACAATGTTGCGACTGCAATGATGTTGATTCTGGTACAGGAAGAAGAAGCCTGCGATTCCTCCTATACTCCATACCTTCGAAATCTACCAAGTAGGATCTCAGCTCTGCACAGATGCCTGTAATCAGTCCTATTCGATCAAAACTTTTGTCTTGGCTCATACAGTCTCTCCTTCCCTCAACAAATAAAATCATCTGCTCGACGGTCTCCCCTTCCCTCAATAGATAAAATAATCTGCTCGATCTGTTGTAACTAGATTTCTGGATGCTACACTTCTTAAACAATTGAGCCTTGATGGTTCCAGTGTTCTTAGGTTTTGGCTGCAACAAACTTGAAATAGGTAACATGGTTCTAGTTTGCCTGGAAAGTAGTCTTTGAGCAGGTGAGCCAAGAAAATCATCACATGGTATGTTTCTGAGATTAAACAAATTCAAAAACACAACCGGTATTGTCACGCTTTGACTTTTCAAGTAATTGCTTTGCACTCTGCACTGCACATTCAGCTAGACAATTGCACTAAGGATATTTTAGGACTACTAGTGACATGTACAAAGTCCCATTCTTTTGCAAATTTCTGAAATTGGCTACTGAATTGAGTACCACTGTCAGGAAAAAAGTGTGTGTGGTGTACCATGACCTGAGAAATGACGTTTCAACTTAGTACTGACAGAAGTTGAGGTCAAGTTTGGTAGGGGATAAAATCTCAAACCAATTCAAATAAGAGTCTATCAAAACTAAGTAGTGTTGATTGTTACACTCAGATATCTGTTGTTACAGTAGACCAAGGTAGTTCAGGAATTGGACTTGGCTGAAGCGGTTCTCTTTTCAAATGCGGTCTAGTACTACTGCATACTGAACAAGAACTCTACCAATGTCCTTTGATAATGAAGGCTAAAATGCCACTTCTCTTGCTCTTCCTCTTTGTGGATGAGGATCCTGGTTGACCACGATGCAAAATACGAATATATTCTTGTTCTAAGGAAGCAGGAACAATTCACAGCTATAAGAAAAATATGCTTGCACCCCAGGTGATACACTAGATTGCTTTGACAGCCATCCGACATTAATACAGTGACTGAGCTTCTGTGAAAATGAATCAGTCTCCGTGTGATCTCAACTTATGTCTAGTGGTTAAAAAACTATGCACCGACATCACATCAAAGTCAAAATTCTCTGCATCAAGCTGTTCCGATGTACTTCTAGGTGATCTGGATAAGGTATCAGCCAGATAGAGCAATTTGCCTTTAGTGTAGATCAATTTGAAACTGTACTTTTGCAATTCGAGCATCATTCTTTGTAATCATTCTGGAGCAGAATGCATAGGCTTCTTTAGAATAGTAACTAGAGGTAGATGATCAGTTTCAATCTGAATAGCTCGACCATAAATATAAAATCAAGAAACTTAACACATGCAAACACTACAGTCAAAAGATCTTTTGGAATTTTAGCATACTGCAGCTCAGGTTTGGGTTAGTGTTCTAGATGCATAGGATACTGGTCTGCCCTCGAAGTATAACTGCACCTAGGCCACATTTTGAAGCATCACAGGAAAGAATAACTAGTTTGCTCACATCACAGTACCCTAATGTACTTGGGGTGGCAATTTCCTGCTTAAGGTCTTCCTGATGTTCCAACCACGACCATGCAACATTTTTGCATGTTTACTCTCAAAGATGCTGTCAACTCACTCAAGTCTGGTATAAATTTGCCTAAATAGTTGACCATGCCCAGAAAACGCTGTAAACTTTGTACATTGTCTAGAGCTGAGATTTCTAGAATAGCTGCTTGCTTGGTCGGGTCAGGTCTCAAGCCTGTACCTGTAAACAAATGACCTACTTGAGTAACTTCTGGAAGTCTTAATTTGTACTTCAGAGGATTGAGCTTCAAGTTTACTTCACGTGCTCTGTCTAGAACTTTCTTGAGGTTTCTGTCATGCTCTGCTTCGCCACTGCCTCCAATCAATAGATAATCTACTATTAAGGCACAAGGATAACCTGAAGAAATTTGTTCCACTGCAAACCGAAGACTCCACTTGCAGAATTTATTCCAAATGGCATCCCTGGACATCTGTATCTGCCAAATGGGAGTACCAAATGTAGTTACAAATGAGGATTTGCGATCCAGCATCACTTGCCAAAATGAACTCTTAGCATCTAAAACAAAAAAATACAGTGGCATTCGGTATTAGAGCTGCAACTTCTTTGACTGTGCGCACTGGATAATACGCTCTCCAACCCTTTGTTCAAATCTCTTGGGTCAATGCACATTCTTATTTCATTTGTGCCTTTTTGTGAGGGGCTACCATGGACGACACCCATTCAGTTGGTTCTGTGACTGGACAAATTACACCTTGCTGGACCATTTTATCCACCAGAGCTTTAACTTTATCGAGAAGAGCTATCGGAACTCTTCTTGCTGGTCTGACTACTGGAGTGACCTCTGGGTCCAACTTCATGGAATATAGAACTGGAGGTTTGCCTACTCTGTCACCAAAATCAGCAGCATACTCTGAAAAAATGGCTTCAAAGAAATTAGAACTCTGAAATGCACTTATGTGATGGACTTCTTTGGCTAAAGAAAGCAGATTCATTCTTAAACTATCTTTGAGACCCAATAAAGATTGCACTGGCCTTCAGACTATGTAGAAAAACAGGTTGTAACAGTTCTCGGTCAAATAACATGAAAGTATCACTGAACCTTCAGCTTGAATCTCTTCACTTCCATAAACAACAAGTCTCGCACTACTGGTTATATTGAGCATTAGTTCTTACTCTTGCAAATGTGTCTGCTGCTATAACATTGCATTTTGACCCAGTGTCAAACTTTGAGCTCTGTGGATTTTCCATTAATCTGGACAGTACAAAATACCTCACTACTTGTTAATAAATTTACTTCATCAACTCTTTCACCAAGCACTGATGCACCATCTACACAGAAAGATGACTGCTTCGGCTCTACCTGATCAACTTGCTTTTGGTTATGCGACCTTTCTTTACAACTGTGTGAGGCTTACTTGATTTACAAAACGTTTAGAAATGGTTCCATTTTTTTTTACACTTGTGACATTGCTGACCAAATGCTAAGCACTTCTCTCTTTTAGACTCAAGATTCACATGACAACTGCAACAGTTAATAAAGCTAGACTTGGGTTTTGCTGATTCATGTTTGTACTGCACTGAGCTGGCACTTTTCTTGGAACTTTCTAGAAAACATCGTGGCTTCTTTGGAAATCCTGAAGCTGCCAAGTGCTTAGCCCGTTCTTGTTTGTCACGTGTTGCATACTATCTACGTTTGCTCTGGAGCCAAGTGAAACCATGCTCTTATCACTCGCAAGCATACTTGTACGTCTTTCTGTCACCTTATGGATTTGACACATCTCTGTTTCTTTGCTCACCGTTAAATCACTGTCACAAAGTAAAATCTCTCTCACAGCAGCACTATTAAGACCACATACAAGCCTGTCCTTTATCAGCTCATCTTTTAGATCTCCAAACCGACACATTTTAGCTCTGTTTCTCAACTTAATTATATAAGCTGCAAATATTTCCCCTGGTTTCTGATCTTGTGTGAAACAAATGCCTCTCTAATGTAATATTCGTCTGGGGGTTACACATTTCTCTGAACTTGTGCTTCAAACAGTTGAGATCTTCCCTTGATTCAGCTTGTATAATATGGCAGTCTGCACCTTCTCCTTCATACACTGCTGGTGCATACACAAATGAACACACACTTTCTATAGCCTTTGGCCCTGCTAGGTTTAGTAAAATGAATGCTCTTGTGCGTGCATAAACTGCTTGTATAAAAATATCGGACTCTTGCTCAAATATTCCCCAGCTCTCTGCAATATTCTGATCAAAATACAATTAGTAGGGGGTTTCAAAATCTTTCTACCGTACTAATACATACCTGCAAAGGGTTTTGCAAATAAGCATAAACACACACACGCACATATGCCAGAACTACTGCCAGTAATTGTCCAATGCCTTTGTACTCAGAACTTATACCTTTGTTAATTGGCATAATTCCAAAAAACCCAACAAACTCACAGTAATTTCGAATAAAGGACTTTGCGAAATAAACTTCTCAGGCGTTTTAGTATTTTCTGTCATGTCATGGTAAGGGCGAAAATGCTCAAGTCATTTATCACCATGTACTAAAGTAATTTACCATCATTTTAAAACATTCGAGGACTTTATGATGCAAATGAATAACTCATGAGCACTATAATACTTTTGTAATGTCATTGTTTTGTAAGAAAAGACCACATTAGTGTAAGAAACATGTCAAACAACTATACAATGTGAATAAATCAAATATCTGTTGCCCAAAACTGAATAACTTTTGAAGTAATTGTACTTTGCGAATAAGTGCACACAGCACACTGAAATGTCTCCAAAATGTCGATACCTTGCTAGGCAACTCTTTACAGTAGAAGCAGCACACTGTAATGGTGGCACTTTGCAAATAGACACACCCAGAACAAGAAACTTTTCTCGAAATAGCGATACTTCGTACTGCACGAAAAAGTCGCACTTTGCACACAATGAACTCTTTGAAATGCATGCACAGTAATAAGCCCACAGTGTAAGCACTTTTACACACACTCAGATACTTTGAATAACTTTAGTTACACCCTCGACACAATACGAAGTCGTAGTTATGCCAAAACACTGCACCTTGCCAAAACACATGCAGTCGCCTTGCTTTATTTTTGCTTAATGTACCCTTTTCTTATTTCTTTTGCTTGTTTAAGACCTTTTCATGCCCAATGTACTTTTCTTGTGCTCGTTTTACTCTAAACATGCCCAACTTTGCCTTAAACACCCTCGTTATTTGCTTTATTGTTAATCATTTCTCAAATACTTTTATCTTAAACATTTTCTTTAGTTAAACTTTTGTACTTTCCGCTTGCCTGATAATGTGGTTTGTGCCCATGTAATACCCCTTTTTTGTCTTTCGCAATGAATAAATAATTTGTTGCATTTCTCATTACCTTCGATTCTTTCTGGTTATGTTTGGGCACTTTTCTCTCAGTTTTACCTGTCATCTTTGCACCTCATGGCTCCAAACATTCTTTTATCTTCCATCCTGGTTCTGACACCATTTTGCTTTTGTGTTAAAACACAAACAAATCAGTCTTGGTGGGTTCTGTTCAAGCAGCTTTATTTAAAAAAAACACATCACTATAGAGGCTTACTAACTTAACTAACTTGTATACAAACAACTGCAATCATGCCGAACACTCTGGTTGCTTCTACAAAATGGCACTAGGGATTGCACGTGTCCGGAATTTATACGTGCACGTACTGCCTTGCATACGTCTTAAAGAAATAGCACACACACACTTACACTCTGATCTACAACTTGGGTTTCATACTTGTCTGAATAGCTGCTAATTTTTGTCATTTTTATTCTTTTGCCAGTTAATCCATGCTTTGTTTGTCTTTCATAAGAAGTTTACATTGGTTGTGGAGGCATGGAGTATGGTCGTCTTAATTCTTTTTGTATGCTGTGGGGCTCTGATATTAAGAATACTTAAATACTGCAATGAAGTATTCAACTGCTTCACTTAAGGGGAATCTTTTTAGGATGGACCGGTTTAACTCTTCACAGCTTCAATAAAAGACCCATGGAGAAACTGGAAAGATTACAGGTAGTTTTGACATTTAAGTTCCTTTGCTAGTTGCGTAATACTTCTGTGGGTATAAACTGGCAAGTGGTCACCTAGTGCATCACGGAGGGTTCCTGAGAAGGTGAAATTAGATGAGTTGATAACCAGAATCCACTGAAGGATAGATTGTTTAGAGTTACTTTTGCCATATCTTGCTCAAACATAAGCTGAGTGAATCCAAAGAGGTTCTTGCCTATTGACTGATGAATCTGTGGATAAAGACTTCCTGCTAATTGCTGACTTTTGTGAATAAAGACTGCCAGTCAGATTAATAAGAATAATTTCATTTGTGATTGTATGTGCTATCTAGAATGGCATGTTTTCAAGTACTGGAATGTTCTGTCCTGGAGAGATGCATAGCATACCAATGCGCATGCTCTTGGCTCTATTCAAGTTTTAGGAGCGAGATTAGGATTTCTGCTTCTCCAAAATTTGGGATTGTGCCTGTACAGGGAGTTACTAGGAGTACATCTGGGTAGAATACACCTATTCCACCTGCTTTTTAATGTATTCTATCAAGACTAATAATATTGTAACCAGTGAGTACTTATTTCAGCATCTTTTATTTCAGGCTTTTGCTATGTCTCTGTTGTAGCTAGGATGTCTGGGTTGTGCTGCATCGTACTGGATTATCCAAGTATAAAAATCTGATGTTGTTGAATATGCTTCTAATGTTTAGACGGACTATTTTTAAACTTTTAGGATGTATTCTTTGGTTTGGGATTTGACTACAAAATAAAACTGTTCACCCTGTCCACCAACTGTCATCCCTGTTTACACTCTTAAGCAGTGCTGAAATTACACAGGCAAAAAAAAAAAAGTTATGTACTCACCATAACATTCCATCTGAGTAATTAGACTTAATTTGTCAGCAACCTGTGGGTTTCAGATCCAAGCTGGCAGCTTCCCAAGCTAAAGATCCGAGCTACAGGCTCCTCCACCTTACTCATACTACACTGCAACCTCCTTCCAACCCCTCAGATCAAGTTTGCCACCCACAGCGTGACACACATCAACCCAAGAGACATAACCTGACCCAAATACATAAACTAGGCTCACCAGACACAGAACAGTGCCCAAAAACAGACAAACCACCAAGGTCATGGGGAAGGAGGGAGGGAAGGTTGATGACAAATGAAGTCTAACTACTCAGATGGAACGTTATGGTGAGTACATAACTTCTTTATCTGAAGTAGTTAACTTCATTTGATCATCAACCTGTGGGACAAATCTTGGGAGGCCCTTAAGGAAGGATATTCCAGAGCACTGCAGAACCAAAAGAAGCCCTTCCTCTAGATACCATGTCCAACTTATAAGTAATAAAAAAGTGGGAGGAAGCCCTGGTAGCCACTGAACAAATGTCATTCAGGGAAACTCTAGACCAAAATGCAGCAGAAGAAGCCATAAAACGAGTAGAATGAGCATGAATCCTGGCTGGTTCTGGTAATCCATGTTCCTTGTATGCCTGTAAAATACAAAGAGAGATCCATCTAGCAAGACAGTCACCTTTGAAACTGGTTTCCCCAAAAAGGGTTTGGTAAAGGAAACAAAAAGCTGATCAGACTTACGCAAGGGTTTAGACCTGTGTAAGTAAAAGCATAACTGTCTGTGAACATCCAGCAAATAAAGTTTGTATTCCCCTTTATTTTGAAAGTTAGGGAAGAATACTGGGAGATTAATAGACTGATTAATGCTCGACTCCAAAGCAACTTTAGGAAGTAAAGAAGGGTTAGTCCTGAGAGACACCCTATCCTTATGAAAAACTAAGTACGGGGGTTTCATACATAAGGTTTAAAGATCCGACACTCTTCTGGCCGAAGTGATAGCCACCAGAAAAGCCGTCTTCCATGACAAGAATTTCAAATCAACTGATGCTGTGGGTTCGAATGGAGGTGCAACTAAGGCCTGAAGAAACAAGGTCAAATCCCACGGAGAAGGAGGATGCTTAATAGGAGGTATCAGTAAAAAAGTACCTTTGATAAAGATCTTACAAATTCTGGCAGCAGCTAGAGAACCTGAATTTTCTCCTACATGAAAATGGGATATAGCCGCCAGCTGGACTTTTACCGTGGAAGAGCTGGCCCCCTGCTGGAAAATTTGAGACGTAAATTCTAATACCACTGGAACAAGAGCAGTAAAGGGATCCAAATTTCTCTGAGAAGCCCAAATGGAAAAACATTTCCATTTACTACTGTACACCTTCCTGGTAAAGGACTTGTGCGCCGCCACTAGAATGGACTTAACTGGGGAAGAGCGACCGGGATTCCTGGCAATTAATGGAACTGGAGCAACCAAGCAGTAAGCTTAAGGCTGTACAGATTCGGGGGAAGAATTCCTGAGGGATGACTAATGAGATCCGGAATGGGATCCAATATCCAGGGCGAAGCTACTAGATGAGACCGTAGACAGGGAAACCAAATCTGATGAGGCCAGAATGGGGCTATGAGGATAATCCTGCTCCCCATCCACCGAGTTTTAAGTAAGAATTTTGTCATGAGAGGAAGCGGGGGGGGGGGGGGTACACATAAAGAAGACCAGGTGGCCAAGCATGAACAAGAGTGTCTCTGGGAGTTTCCCCCGTGGGGGAAATCAGAGCAAAAAACTCACTGCACTTCACGTTGGACGGCGATGTGAAGAGATCGCAGCAATGCTGACCCCACTGGAGGAAGATCTGTTCTGCTACATAAGGGTTCAGAGACCACTCGTAAGGCAAAAGGATAGTCCTGGTCAGTTTGTCTGCCAAAATGTTGGACCGACCCGAGATGTGCATTGTTCTCAGAAAACAGTTGGTGAAGATTGCCCATTCCCACACTCTCATGGCCTCTCAACAAAGTGGGTAGGACCTGGTTCCCCCCTGTTTGTCGATATACCACACCACTGACATACTTTCTGACTGAATCGCAATAGTTCCCAGAGGAAGAGAAGCATGAAGGGCCTACAACGCTAAAAGTACTCATCTCCAGAACACTGGTATGCAGAACGGTCTCATTTGGGGTCCACGCACCTTGGACAGTCCTGCCCGAGCAATGCCCCCCACCATAGACAGGAGGCATCCGTGGTCACCGTGCCTTGGGGTGGAGGTGTAACAAATGGTCGTCCCTCTCACAGATCCTGGGATTAAAGCCATCACATGAAAGAAGCTTTAAACACCTTGCTTAGAGGAATTTGGAAGTCTAGGTGCTGGTATAACAGACCACTGAACTTGTAACATCCACTGTAACACTCTCATATTTATTATTTATTTTATTTATTTTACATTTGTTAACCGGGCTAGTCTAGCTGGATACATGTCCATTTTCAGTAGAGGCCCAGGGAGAAAAGCTCCAGGAAAAGACATAAAATAGACATATCAAAGTCATAATACATCCAATTAAAAATACAAAAGGTGATAACGGGACAAATTAGAAGATACAAATGTTAAAAAAAAAAAATATATATATATATATATATATATATATATATATATTTATTTATTTATTTTATTTTTTCTTTTTCTTCTTCTCTCTCTCTCACTGTCTCTCAAATGCAATAGACAGTGAGGATATGCAGTATATACATACATTTGATTAGCAATTTTATGGTATTTTGTATCAGTAGGGTAGTATTAGAAGTTTCAGAGAAGTTATTAGTTTAGAAGGTAGGAAGTTAGTCAAGGTTAGTACAGGTGCATAGCCAGTGTGTCTTAAGAAATAGCTTTAGTTTCTTTTTAAAGAGTGAAAGAGAAGTTTGAGTTGTAAGTTCAGTAGGTAATAAATTCCATAGCTTGCCTACAGAGTTAGAGTATAGGGAGTCACCTGATGAGTTATTGGATCTAGAAGTGTTGATCAGGAGTTTGTTTGATATCATATGCAGATGTGCACAAAGAACCAGATTTATAGCAGCTGCCATGGACCCTAAGGCTCTCAGGACTAACTCTACTGGGGATGAAGGAGTCTGAAGAAGTGCCAAGATGTGAAGGGTCAGGTTCGGAAGTCTGTCTAGGGTCAAAAATATCCTGGCCTGAACAGAGTCTATTCTTGGCCCTATGAAGTCCAGAATTTGAACAGGCTGAAGAGAGGAACTCATAAGGTTTATTGCAACACCCAGTAGATTTGATAACTGAAGGAAGGAATTTCTGGCTTGCATAAATTGATGCCTGGTGAGGAGCCAATCGTCCAGGTACAGAAGAAGACCTGAATGCCCTGAAGCCTCAGGTGGGCCACTACAACTGCCACGACCTTGGTAAACACCCTGAGGGCTGTGGTGAGACCGAAGGGTAGGACCCTGAACTGGTAGTGACTGGCTCCTAGCCAAAAGCGGAGAAACCTCCTGGATCGCCTGTCCATCAGGATAGGTTAGTACGCATCCTTGAGGTCTACCAAGCACATCCAGTCTTCCTCCTACAAGAACAGCATGATGGACTGTAATGTGACCATCCAGAACTTCTCCTTCGCAACTGACAGGTTCATCGTGGATAGGTTGAGAATCGGCCTCAAGTCCCCCGTCTTTTTTGGCACCAAAAAGAACATGGAATAGATGCCTGATCCGGACTGGTCTGGGGAATCGGCTGGATTGCTCTTTTGCCTAGCAGCTTTTCTATTTCTAAAGCTTCCACCTCCCTTTGAGCTGGTGAGACGTCCAGGAGGCGCCTTGGGGTTAAGGGACTGTCTATGAAGGGAATGGAATAACCTCTGGATATTATCCAAAGCACCCAGCGGTCTAATGTTATGGACTCCCATTGAATTAGGTCCTTCGAAAAATGCCCACCAGAGTGGAGCAGTCGGGCAACCCCTCAAGGCTGCTGTGCAGGTCAATCTGAAAAAGGTTCCCATGACCCGAAGTTCTTCGGTCCCCCTTTGCCTCTGGGCCGGTGTCCACCTTGCTCCCCCTCTGCCTCTAGGGGAAAAGGAGTCTGGAGTGTTCAGGGAATGCTGAGACTTTCGGAACCACAACTTCTTCTGGCCTCGCTGGTTCCTGAAAAAGGACCTTTGAGGGTTGGAGAAGCGGATCCCGACGGCCGACAATGTCTTCCAGTCCTTCTCACTCTGGACTAGCGTTTGCAGCAGATGAAAGAGAAGCATGTCTCGGTCTTCCCGTACAAGGTCGAACCGTCAAAAAGGGGCATTCGCAAAGGATGCCTTGAAAAGTTCCAAAAAATCGCAAAGCCGGAGCCAGGCATGACGCCTCATGGCAATACTGGACCCGGCCACCCTAGTGGCTCCCTCAGTGGCGTGAGAGAGTAAACACATGGAAGTATTAGTAACCGACAAAGTGGCCATACGAGCAGAGAATGAACGTTTATCCTTGGCCGAAACAGACTCCGGGGGAAACTCTACTTCCTCTTTCACAAGGTCCCGCTGAAGTCTAATCAAGTGGGCCACATAGTTCAGCGCCCTTATGGCAAATGTAGCTGAAGCATACGTCCGCTTTCCCAGACGATCCATCGCCCTAGACTCCTTGCCCGGAGGATGGACCAAGGAACTTTCCTGGGCCAGTTCCTTTTTGGTGGCCGCCACCACCATGGCATCAACTGGGGAACCCTTACTCCATGCAGGCTGGTCAGTAGGAGGGCTCACTGTATCTGGCTGTTTGGTATTGACTCTACAACGTCCGGTTCCTTCTACACTCTGGTGGTAATGAGGTCCACCAGAGGATCAGCCGAGGGGACACCCAAGAGGTAGATGGGCCTGCGAACACCTCCAAGGACTACCGACTCGTCCAAGGAAGGCCTTTGGGCGGACCAGCCACCCGTCTGGTGGAGAATTTCCATTACATCTCCGAAGGGGACGTCTTTGGGGGGGGGTGATCTGGGGGAGCTTTCCCCTTCTTCCAAGTCAGTATCCTCAGTGAGGGACTTGGGGGAGTCCATGTGCCTCCTCTTGCACTGGCATTTGCGAGAGACCTCCTCGGTGGGGGGGGACTCTCTGGGGAGGGCTCACAAAACAGTTTTGTATTCTTCGAGGGAACCGTCTGAGGCGCATCAGACAGAGGCTGTCCCTGGGAGGACTGGATGACAGAAGACATACTCAACTGCGAGAGAGCAGGGGCAGACACAGAGAAAAGAGTGAGGGGTCTCAATCCTCCTGAAAGTACCTTCTCCACAACGAAGGCCAAAGGGGAACTGGCTTCCCTGAAACTGGTGGAATGAGTAGCCGTGCCCCTCAGATCCAACAAGGGGATCGCAGCAGAACCTGGAACAGCCGGACCCAGAGGGATGATATGTCCGGACCACAACGGAGATGACGACACACTCATCACCTCTGATCAGACGCCCAGATCTCGGCTCCGAGAGCTTGAATCCAACAAACTTGAGGGCATGGCCAGCGTCAAGGTTGGAGGAACCATCGACACTGAACCCCTGACTATGGGGCTCCTCGGATTCAGGGACTCCAAAACCTGGGGATGAATCAGAGAAGAAGCTATTGGGGCAAACATCGGAGCTAAACTCCCCACTCCTGCAGGAGGGGGAGCCAGCAACACTCCCATCTGCAATTGAGTCTGCAAGAACCTTATCAGGTCCATGTCAGCTTTAGAGAGGCTTCTCGTGACCTGGAGGATGCCACTGACACCAGCCGGGAGGGCCGAAACAAGAATGACCTCTAAGTGGGCCGGGCCTCCGGCTCAGAGGGGGAATATTGCAGAACGGAGCCGAGGGGAAGACGGCATAGGGATTTTTTTTCAGGCGTGGAGACCACTTTGGCAGGGGGGGGGGGGGTCGACAGATCCGAGTCCGCTGGTATCTTGCGACCACTCTCCTTGTCTCTCTCTCTCTCTCTTTTTCTCTTTCCCTGTCTTTCTCTTTGTGCTTCTCCTTCCTGGCCACTCTATCGCCCTGTTTTGAAGTGGGGGTGAGAGTCCTGGACAGAAGAGGAGGCCAGAAGCTTGTACAGCCACAGCCGAGGCTGAAAAAGAGGAAGACGCCACCGATTACGCTGGGAGAAGACCAGACAAAATCAACTTTCCCAAGGGTTAAAGGCTGCACAAATCTTGCAGCCCAAAGTAAGGTGGGGAGCCCCTAAACACACCAAGCACAGAGTGTGACCATCGGCCGGCGACAGCTTATGGCCACACACTGCATTTAGAAAAGGTAGGCTTTTGAGAGTCCGACATAGCCAACCTACAACTAGCCAAGGCTAACTAGCAAAACACACACACACACACACACACACACACACACACACACACACACACACACACACACACACACACACACCCCCCTCCAAGGGCAGAAAGGGGAGGCCTACACTAGGGTAAAGTTTACAACTCTATAAACTTTTTTTTTTTAAACGGTAAACCCGAAGGAGAACAAAGGGAAAAACTAAACCACTCACACACACTGAAAGCACACAGCTAAAGTTACATCAAAAATCCCACTCTACCTGCCTGGAGCTCAGAGATAAAGTCTTGGCGAAGCTGCGGCAAACGAGATCTGGGGGTTGGAAGGAGGTTGTAGTGTAGTATGGGTAAGGGAGAGAAGCTTGGAGCTCGGATCTTTAGCTCGGGAAGCTGCCGGCTCGGATCTGTATCGGATCCGAAAAGTACAGTTTTGTACCTACCATAAATGTAGATGTTCGAGGATCCACATTGCTGCAGTCATAACCTGTGAGTAGTCCGCTGTCCTCGGTCGGCCCGAATACCAAAGTGTTAGGCTGGCGTCGGTCATGGGCGCTCAGAGCTGACGTCAGTACGCAGTAGTACTTAAGCGCATGACCGACGCCATATCCTCAGTCTTTCTTGCCCCAGATGTCAGAAGGCCTAAAAAGGAAAGGCCATAGCCAAAATAGAAATACCAAACAACCAACCTAGATAACATAATAAGTACCCCAACAGAAACACAGCAACCCCAAACTATAGAGGGGAAGGAGGGAGGGAAAATTGGACTGCAGCAATGTGGATCCTCGAACATCTACATTTATGGTAGGTACAAAACTGTACTATGTTCTTCGTCTCACATTGCTGCAGTCATAACCTGTGGGTAGAATCCCAAAGCAAAGGTAAAGGGAGGCTGGCAAACTAAAAGCATTAGGAGCTGCCAACATGCCCTGTAAAACTGCAGTGGCAAACCCAGCCCTAGACTTAGAATAAAGAGGAGATGGTAATGTTTAGTAAAAGTGTGCACTGAACTCCAAGTAGCTGCCTCCAAAATATCCTTAGTAGCTACCCCTTAAAAGGCAGTAGATGTGGCGGTAGCCCTAGTGGAATGAGGTCTGATCCCAGCAGGAACATCCTTTCCATGATGAGAATAACAAAAGCAATACAATGGCCAATCCACTTAGAAATAGTTTGCTTAGAAACAGCCTTCCCTGTGAACCCAAAGCAAAAGAAATAAATAACTGTTGAGTCTGCCTGAATTCTTTAGTTCTGCTCAAATAATAGCAACTGCCTGTGAATATCCAAAGAATGCAAGACTTTTTCCCCTTTATTTTGGGGATCAGCATAAAAAGTAGGCAAATGAATAGACTGGTTTAAGGCCACATTAGAAATAACTTTAGGCATAAAAGTAGGGTTAGTACGCAAGGACACCCTATCCTTATGAAATATCAGGAAGGGTTCAACTGCCATGAGAGCCTGTAATTCAGATACCCTCCTAGCAGACGTAATGGCCAACAAAAAAGCAGTCTTCCAGGACAAAAACTTCAACTCAGACATAGCTGCTGGTTCAAAAGGAGGTAAAGTAAGCTTTTCCAACACAAAATTGAGATCCCAGGAAGGAGTAGGAGCTCTACGTGGGGGTCTTATGTTTTTTGCCCCTCTAAGAAATTGTTTAAACAAAGGGTGAGAAAATAAAGGAGGGTCACAATCATAGTGAGCAGAAATGGCTGCAGCATGAACTTTCACGGAGGAGAAAGACAAACCCTTGTCTAATAATTTAGTAAGGTACTGTAGTGTAAAACTCAAATTAGGCACTGAAACATCAAAGCTCTTTGCTGTGCTCCAAAGAAAAAATCTCCTCCATTTATCAGCATAAACTTTTCTAGTACTAGGCCGTCTGGCTTCCAAAATGACATTCAAAACTTGTTGAGGAAGCTGAGACCCCCCAGGATCTAAAACAGAATACGCCAGGCTGTCAGATGCAGGGACTGTACCCTGACATTGGGAAAATGATTGCTTGCCTGGGACAACAGGTGTGGAATTGGTGGCAAAGGCCAAGGAGGCTCCTGTACTAAACTCCTCAGCAGAGGATACCAGTGCTGACATGGCCAATCTGGTGCTATTAGAATCATGCAAGGCTTGTCCTGTCTGACTTTCAAGAGTACCTTGGGAAGGAGAGGCAGAGGGAAAGCATAGACGTGAAGGTTGTTCCAACTGAAAGATAGAGCATCCACTTTCCAAGCTTTTGGGTGAAACATCTTTGTGCAAAATTTTGGCAGTTGGAAATTTAGTGGAGAAGCAAACAGATCTATGTCTGGAGTTCCCCAAGCCACTGTCAACTGTTGGAATACGTGAGGATCCAATTTCCACTCGTGGGGATCCACAATTTGTCTGCTCAATACATCTGCTAAGGAGTTCTGTGCTCCTGGCAGAAACCGTGCTTGAAGAGTGATGTGCAAACTCAGAGCAGTCTCCCACAAAATCATAGCTTGTCTGCAAAGAGGGTAAGAATGGGTTCCCCCCTGCTTGTTGATGTACCACATGACTGTTGTGTTGTCTGTTTGAATCAACACCTGTCCTGGTTGAAGTAGATCCTTGAAGGCCATCAGGGCAAATTGGACTGTTAACATCTCCTTCATGTTGATATGCAAATGCTGTAGTCTGGGAGGCCACATGTCTTTAATCCATTTCCCATTGAAGTGTGCTCCCCAAGCCAGGTCTGAGGCATCCGTCGTTAAGATCTGACTCGCCTCTGGTCGGGTCACAGAGAGTCCCTTGTTTAGGTGACATTCCTGAGCCCACCACAAGAATTCCTTCTGGATGCAAGGTATTATCTGAATGACAGTGTCCAAATCGTGGCAGTGTTGAGTCCATACACTTTTGAGATACCATTGTAGCTTCCTCATATGCAGTTTGGCATTGGGAAGTACCAGAATGCAAGATGCCATGAACCCCAAGGCTTGAAGGACTGTCCTTGCAGTCAGCCTGGACATTAGGGATAATTGCTGGAAGTATAGGTGAAGATTTCTTTGTTTGTCCTGGGTCAAAAAAGCCATCTGAGAGGCTGTATTCAGTCTCACACCCAAAAAGCACATGTCCTGAGAGGGTACTAGACTGGACTTTGTTTCGTTCACAGAATACCCTAGGCACCTTAAAACTGCCATTACATACTGAAGATGTTGAAGTAACTTGACTTTGTCTTGAGCAAGAATCAGGCAATCGTCCAGATAAGGATAAATTTGTATTCCTCTCAGTCTTAAGAAGGCTATCACAGGAGCCAGGACCTTTGTGAACACCCTGGGCGCAGTAGATAAGCCAAAGGGCAATGAAGAGAACTGATAAAGAAAAGTACCAGCCCGAAAATGCAGGAATCTCCTGCAGCTGGGCCTGATAGGAATGTGAAGATAAGCCTCTTTGAGATCCAGAGTTGCCATCCAGTGATCTTTGCCTAGCAGAGGCAGAAGTTGCTGTAAAGTTAACATCTTGAACTTTGGAATGTCTAGGTATGTATTGAGAATGGACAAATCCAGAATTGGCCTCCAAGTGTTTCCTTTCTTTGGCACAAGGAATAGGCGAGAATAAAACCCTAGGCCTACTTCTGACGGAGGTACCACCTGGATTGCCCCCATTTGCAAAAGTAAAGAAATCTGTTTGTGAGCCTCCAGCCTTTGCTGAGGAGGTACATCTGGCATGCCTTTGAAAGGAGGAAAGGTGTGAAAATAAAACTTGTAGCCTTGATTTATAATGTCCAACACCCATTTGTCCTGGGTGACCAAAAGCCAATTTTGTTTGAAAAGTGCCAACTTTCCTCCTACAGGAGCTGCCAGACAGGAAGAGTCTGGCAGCTGGAGATACAGGTCATTGGGTCTGTTTACGAAAAGGCTGACCCTGCCCTCACCAGAAGATTGTGCAGGAGAACTCCAAGTCCTAGGTCTGAAAGAACCCTGAGCATGAGCTCTGCCCCTACCACGTCTAGACCTGCCCTTAGACTGAAAATCGGAAGAAGGGTAAGACCATCCTTTTGCAGGCCAATTCCTGCTAAACTTAGGGGGCTGCACTTGTAAAAATTCCTTAACCGTCTGCATGGACTTAGCTTTGTCTTCCATTTTTTTCAAAACTGACTCCACAGGAGAACCAAAAAGAACTTCAGATTGAAGAGGAGCATCCAAAATTCGAGCTTTAACATGCTCTGACAAATTTTGATCCTTAAGCCAGGCATGCCTACGAATAAAGTACAGTTTTGTACCTACCATAAATGTAGATGTTCGAAGATCCACATTGCTGCAGTCCTTACACTTGGGTAGTCCGCTGTCCTCGGTTGGCCCGAATATCAAAGTATAAGGCTGACGTCGGTCAAGGCGCATTTGACTGACATCAGGGTACAAATGCGCATGACCGACGTCATATCCTCAGTCTTTTCTTGCCCCAGATGTCAGAAGACCCTAAAAAGAAAGGTCAAAACCAAAAGACAGCAAACAACCAACCAACCACCCTTGCACTAAAAATATGTACAATATATACAATATACACCATATTGACAACCCAACCCACAGGGGAAGGAGGGAGGGTAAATTGGACTGCAGCAATGTGGATCTTCGAACATCTACATTTATGGTAGGTACAAAACTGTACTATGTTCTTCATCTCACATTGCTGCAGTCCTTACACTTGGGTAGAATCCCAAAGCAGAGGTAAGGGAGGATGGCAAAACTACAAGGAAGCAGGAGCTGCGAAAATGCCCTGCAAAATAGCAGTGGCAAAACCAGCCCTAGATTTAGAATAAAGTGGAAGGTGATAATGCCTAGAGAAAGTATGCACTGAACTCCAAGTAGCTGCCTCCAAAATATCTTTAGTTGCCACCCCCCTCAAAAGCTGTCAGTGGCAGTAGCTCTAGTGGAATGAGGCCTAATCCCAGCTGGAATCTCCTTGCCATGATGGGAATAACAGAAAGCAATGCAAAACCCAATCCACTTAGAAATAGTCTGTTTTGACACAGGCTTGCCCTGAGAACTCAAAGCAAAAGAAACAAATAACTGCTGAGACTGCCTGAACCCTTTAGTTCTGTCCAAATAATATCGCAACTGCCTGTGTACATCTAAAGTGTGCAAAATCTTTTCCCCTTTATTTTGGGGATTTGCATAAAAGTAGGCAAATGAATAGTTTGGTTTAAAGCCACACTAGAAACCACTTTAGGCATAAAGGAAGGATTAGTACGTAAAGATACCCTATCCTTATGGAAAATTAAGAAAGGCTCAACCGCCATAAGGGCCTGCAACTCAGAAACCCTTCTTACAGAGGTAATGGCCAACAAAAAAGCAGTCTTCCATGATAAATATTTCAACTCGGTAGTAGCTGCAGGCTCAAAAGGTTGTAGAGTGAGTTTCTCCAACACAAAATTGAGATCCCAAGCAGGAGTAGGAGCTCTACGTGGGGTCTTATATTCTTTGCCCCTCTAAGAAATTGCTTGAACAAAGGATGAGAAAACAATGGTGGGTCACAATCATAGTGAGCGAAATTGCTGCAGCATGAACCTTAATAGAAGAGAAGGACAAACCTTTGTCCAGTAACTCAGTAAGATATTGAAGAGCCACACTTAAATTAGGCTCAGAAACATCAAAATCCTTTGCTGCACTCCAAAATAAAAATCTCTTCCATTTATCTGTACACTTTCCTTGTACTAGGCCTTCTAGCTTCCAAAATAACATTCAAAACTTGCTGTGGAAGTTGAGACCCACTATGGTTCAAAACAGAATATGCCAGGCTGTTAGGTGAAGAGAGTGAAGCTTGACATTGAGCAAATGACTGTCCTCCTGAGACAACAGGTGTGGAATCAAGGCAAAGGCCATGGAGGCTCCCTGCACCAGGCTTCTCAGTAATGGGTACCAATGCTGTGGAGGCCAATCTGGAGCTATCAAAATCATCCTTGGCTTGTCCTGTCTGGCCTTTAGTAGTACCTTTGGGAGGAGAGGCAGAGGTAGAAAGGCATACACATGAAGATTGCTCCAATTGAAGGAAAGAGCATCCACTTTCCAAGCTGTGGGATGAAACCTTTTCGTGCAAAACTTTGGCAGCTGGTGGTTTAGTGGAGAAGCGAACAGATCTATGTCTGGAGTTCCCCATGACACTGTCAATTTCTGAAATACATGAGGATCCAATTTCCACTCGTAGGGATCCATAATTCGTCTGCTCAACACATCTGCTAAGGAGTTCTGTGCTCCCGGCAGAAACCTTGCCTGAAGATTTAGCTGTAAACTGAGAGCAGTCTCCCATAAAATCATAGCTTGCCTGCATAGAGGATAAGAATGTGTTCCCCCTTGCTTGTTGATGTACCACATGACAGTTGTGTTGTCTGTTAGAATCAACACTTGCCCTGGAAGAAGTAAATCCTTGAAAGCTATTAATGCAAACTGGACTGCTAACATCTCCTTCAAGTTGATATGTAGATGTTGTAGTCTGGCAGGCCACTTGTCTTGTATCCACTTTCCATTCAGATGAGCTCCCCAAGCTTTGTCTGAGGCATCTGTCGTTAGAATCTGACTCGCCTCTGGCCGGGTCACAGAGAGTCCCTTGTTTAGGTGACATTCCTGAGCCCACCACAACAATTCCTTTTGAATGCAAGGTATTATTTGAATGACAGTGTCCAGATCCTGGCAGTGCTGTGTCCATACATTTTGAGATACCATTGTAACTTCCTCATATGCAGTTTGGCATTGGGAAGCACCAGAATACAAGATGCCATGAACCCCAAGGCTTGAAGGACTGTCCTTGCAGTCAGCCTGGACTGATGAGACAATTGATGAAAGTAAAGGGAAAGATTCTTTTGTTTGTCCGGGGTCAAAAGGCCATCTGGGATGCTGTATTCAGTCTTACACCCAGAAAGCACATGTCCTGAGAGGGTACTAGACTGGACTTTATTTCGTTCACAGAATACCCCAGGCATCTTAGCACTGCTATCACATATTCCAAATGATGAAGAAGCTCGTCCCTTCCTTGAGCCAGAATCAGGCAATCGTCCAAATAAGGATAGATCTGTATTCCTTTTAGCCTGAGGAAAGCTATCACTGGAGCCAGAACTTTCGTGAACACTCTGGGCGCAGTAGATAAGCCAAAGGGCAATGCAGAGAACTGATAATGAGAAGTCCCAGCTCGAAAACGCAGATACTTCCTGCAACTCAGTCTGATAGGAACATGAAGGTAAGCCTCCTTGAGATGCAGTTACCATCCAATGATCTTTGCCCAGCAGAGGTAAAAGCTATTGTAACGTCAACATTTTGAACTTGGGAATGTCCAGATAAGTGTTGAGGGTAGATAAATCCAAAATTGGTCTCCACGTGTTCCCTTTCTTTGGTACTAGGAACAGGCGAGAATAAAATCCTAGGCCCACTTCTGGCATAGGGACCGGCTGTATGGCCCCTATTTGAAGTAACAGAGAAATTTGTTTGTGAGCCTCTATTCTTTGTTGAGGAGGAACGTCTGGCATGCCTTTGAAAGGAGGCAAGGTATGGAAATAAAACCTGTAACCGTGGTGTATGATATCCAATACCCATCTGTCTTGGGTAATCAAACTCCAATTTTCCTTGAAAAGTGCCAACCTTCCTCCCAAAGGTGCTGCCAGGCGAGAAGGCTCTGGCAGCTGCCAAGCTAGGTCAGTGGGTCTGTTTATGAAAGGACTGACCCCTGCCCTCACCAAGACTGTGCAGGTGAACTCCTGTTCTAGGCCTGAAAGAGCCCTGAGCTCTGCCCCTACCACGTCTAGACCTACCCCTAGACTGGGAATCATAAGAAGGATACGTCCACCCCTTGGTAGGCCAATTTCTACTAAACTTCCATGCCTGAACCTGCAAAATTATCTTTAACAGTCTGCATAGACTTAGCCTTCTCTTCCATTTTCTTTAAGACTGCCTCAACAGGAGAACCAAACAACACATCAGATTGTAAAGGAGCATCTAAAATCCTTGTCTTAACATGGTCAGATAAATTCTGATCCCTCAGCCAGGCGTGCCTGCGAAGAACTGACCCAGTGGCAGCCACCCTAGACGAGGCCTGTACAGCATCAAAACCACATTGCAAAGAATGCTTACCCACCTGTTCAGAAACATGTACTAAATCTTGTAACTCTTTACACTCAATACCTTCCGCCAGAGCATCTACCTTAGACTTCAATTGTGAAAGGAGATAGTTTTGGTATTTCAACATGTGAAACTGGCAATTCAAAGCCCTCATAGCTAGGGTGGAAGAAGTATAAACTTTCTTTCCCCATCTATCCAAAGCCCTGGCCTCTTTATCTGGAGGAACCGGATTTTTGACAACAGAAGCCTTAACACCTTTAGGCCCCTGACTAACAGTTTCTGGGTCTGCCCTAGGACTCTTAAAAAGATACTTATGAGCTTCAGGCACCCTGCAATACCTATCCGGTTTAACAGGAGCAGGAGGCAAAGAATCAGGATTAAGAGAAGCCTCTGCAAAAACATCTTCCACCACATCTAGAACAGGAGGAATAGCCAAATGCCTATGCTGGGGTAACCACCGGCTCCACCAACACCTCTAAAGAACTGGCGTCCGGTACGGACGGTTCTTCTAGCCTAGGCTTAGCTGCTTTGTCCTTGCGCTTCTTCGAAGAAGCGGGCGTCGGAGCATCCGACGGCATTTTATAATTGCACCGCTTCCCGAAGACTAACCTGGCACAATCTAACCTTCTCTTTATAGTGCGCTTATTGAATCTAGCACAAGAGCGACACCCAACAACGTCATGCTCAGGCCCTAAACAAGGAATACACAAAGTATGACAATCTCTATGCGGTATCTGTTTCCCACAAGAAATACAGTTATTCACTTTTTCTGACATCCGGTAAACCACCGAGGCAAGAAAAAACTAAAATATTCCCCAACGGGGTACTTAGCCAACTTTGACTCGGTCTGAAACTCCGAATTCGAAAAATTTCAGAACGCCGAACGGCACTTGCAACACTGCTTCTGCATCGGACCATGCGGCAAAAAAGACTGAGGATATGATGTCGGTCATGCGCATTTGTACCCTGACGTCCTGATGTCAGTCAAATGCGCCTTGACCGACGTCAGCCTTATACTTTGATATTCGGGCCGACCGAGGACAGCGGACTACCCAAGTGTAAGGACTGCAGCAATGTGAGATGAAGAACATCTGAACCAGTAGCAGCCACCCTGGAAGAAGCCTGAAGAGCATCGAAGCCACACTGCAAGGAATGCTTACCAACCTGATCTGAGGCATGAACTAAGTCCTGCAATTCCTTACACTCTATACCCTCAGCTAAAGCATCTACCTTAGATTTCAACTGACCTAACAGAAAGTTCTGATACTTCAGCATATGAAACTGGCAATTTAAAGCCCTCATAGCTAGCGTGGAGGAGGTATACACTTTTTTACCCCACCTATCCAAAGCCCTAGAATCTTTATCCAGAGGTACTGGATTCTTAACTACAGAAGCCCTGACACCCTTAGGTCCTTGACTAATAGTTTCCGGGTCAGCTCTAGGACTCTTATACAAATATTTATGAGCCTCTGGAACTCTGTAATACCTGTCTGGCTTGACAGGGCAGGGGTAAAGAATCAGGATTAAGGGAAGCTTCAGAAAAAACATCCTGAACATCTAAAACAGGGGGAATAGCCAAAGGTCTATGTTGCGGCAAAAACAAAAATTCCCTAAGCCTCTTACGAGAATCTGAAAAATCCTGACCTTCCCACTTGAAATGCTCCCTCATGGAGTGCAGGGTTTCAGAAAAGGAAAAATCCTCTGGAGGAGAAGCAGAAGGACAGGAATCCTCTGCATCCGAATCAGAATAGGGAGGAAAATCCTGAATGTCCTCAGCCGAAGACTCAGAGTAATCTGAGGAATGCTCCAATCCCTCCACATCTGTCTCCACCCTAGACCTCTTTTCTGGAGGGGGCATAGAACCCCTGATTAAAGTAATCAAATCCTCTGCCATTTTCAACATATGTTTTTTAGGAACAGAGCCCGAAGAACTAGGGCTGATGCCTGTACCAGAAAGACCAGGTCTAGCCTTAGCAGGGCCTTTAGTGACAGAAGTAGAAGGCCTAATAACCTTTTGTAATGATGGAACTACAGAAACTTGAGAAGCCCCCTCAGCCTGACCTAACTCCTGAGAGGCCAATTCCTGTAAAATTAAAGGTTCCCCCTGTGATTCAGCCGAGACCTCGGCTGGATCCACAGATTCAACCGTAGTTTCCATAGAACCGGCGTCCGCAACGGACGACTCATCCTGTTTAGACTTTAACGATTTATCTTTTCGCTTTTTTGCGGTAGCGGGCGTCGGAGGATCCGACGGCATGTTGTAGTTACACCGCTTACCGAAAACAAGCCTAGCACAGTCTAATCTGCGTTTAATGGTGCTTATTAAATCTAGCGCAGCGACACCCGACTACGTCGTGCTCAGGCCCCAAGCAAGGAATACAGAGAGAGTGATAGTCCCTATGAGGTATCTGTTTCCCACAAGAAATACAATTATTAACTTTTTCTGACATCCGGATTAACTGAGGCAAGAAAAGACAAAAATATTCCCCAACGGGGTACTTAGCCCAACTTGGTCTTCGGTCTGAAACTCGAAAAACGAAAATTTCAGGACGCCGAACGGCACTTGCAAACGCTGCTTCTGCTTCGGACCACGCGGCAAGAAAGACTGAGGATATGGCATCGGGTCATGCGCTTAAGTACTACTGCGTACTGATGTCAGCTCTGAGCGCCCATGACCGACGCCAGCCTAACACTTTGGTATTCGGGCCGACCGAGGACAGCGGACTACCCACAGGTTATGACTGCAGCAATGTGAGACGAAGAACATCCCACAGGTTGATGATCAAATGAAGTTAACTACTTCAGATCACAATTTATATTCCACACAACAAAACCTAAGTCGCATTTTCATCTGCTGCAAACGCTAAGCAAGTGGCTTCAAGATGGATTCAAACCCTGCATCCTATTTCCTGTTTCTTTAAAATATAATACTTGCATGTGATGTAGACTTTCTTCTCTTAGTGCTGCTCAGACTGCTGAAGCAAAGCATACCTGTACCACACTAAAATGCACTTCCGATGTATGCCAAATTAAATCTCTCAGTCTATACCTTGAGCAGTGGACTCTCATTCACAGTTTCAAAATGGTGCCAGACAAAATCCACTTTGCCAAAAATGTGCAAATATACACACAAAAATTGTCAATAGTAACAAATATAGGGAATAATAAAGAAAATTCAGGATTGGAGTTTCCTAGATCTGTGTGCGTTACAACTTAATCATATGCTCAAAAAAAATGTATCAAACTTATCAGACAGCACACTATCTGGAAAACAGCCCTCAAATTAGTGTAACACACACTCGGTTGTTTCTCATCACTCTTCGCCATTAACAGGTTCAGACAACTTTCCCTTCTCATTTGCGTGAGCAGGTCTAGATCAATGGGATACTGAAATGCTTTATGCCAATATCTCACACCATATTAAATGTCAGACTGCCAAAACTGCCAGCTATTTCTTCTCCATTTTTTTTCGCATCTTGTCCTCCTCTCAGCTTAACTACAGAAATAAAAAGTCATGGCCGTTTGTCATCTTTGTTTCAATGCGTAATATAGCTGATAAGCATTTCACAAAGATTTTAAGCAGAGGATGGACAGTGTGCTCTCAATACAAGAATATCAATGTTAAGCTCATTTTCACAGCTGTTAAAGTGCTTACACTTTTATTTTAACTCCTCTCTGAAGTGGGTGTATCAAGCAGAATAGAGTCGGTTCAGACTACAACAAGCAATAATGAACAATTATTAACACTAACAATGGTTACTACTCCTCCCTGCAGTCCTAGAGCATGTGCATGCAATAGTGTAGCTACTTAAACTATGTTTACATCCCTCTACATAAAGTGATTTTTTTGATATTCAGGAATGCTAATGATTTCACAACTCATTTGCATCTGCAGTGCTCGGATGGTTGAATCTACACTATATAAAGATAATGGTGTAGCTATGGAAGTGGACAGAGGAGAGACCAATTGATCAGAGAGGGACCATTGCTTATTGCTCTACTTGAGAAACTGTAGATATAATCGTTTTGTTGACTACTGTGTGCCCATTGGGTAAGTGACCAGTTCGATCCCGGTTATTGTGTACAATACAATCTGTATATTGCAGATAGTCTTGTAAGCCAAGAATGCCATTGGTAAACACCTAACACAGGTTGTCACAGGTTCATAGGTAAGTACTAGGCTATCTGCCCAAGGGCAAGTAAGTATTGCTATGTTTCACTGCCTCATTTTTTAATCAGGCTGTGACTGTTGCTTCTTTAATATTATGGTTGTGAACCCGCTATGTTAACAGTGTGAGTTCTGAGTTTTAACCGATTCACAAGCTGTGTAATGGTTATGACAGCAGTGTTTTATTATTTATTTACTATAAGTTTTAATATGCTATGCTGATTGTATTTAACAAAATATAGTTTTGTTTTAAGCTTGGATCTAAGTTATTTTAAAACATGTTTTTGTTACAAGTGCACTATGCAAATGGAGAGTAAGTGTTGCTATGTTTCATTGACTCATTTTTTAATTGCTTAATTGCCTTCTAACTAGATTGGTTAGCTGGTTCTTAAATAGTTGTGTGTACGAATTGTTTTCAGGATCTGAGGAAGGCACATACCGAAAGCGCTTATCCTGTTCTTGTTTTTGTTGTATTAAAGTTCCAGTTTTATGTCTATGGTGTTGTGCTCCTTTTTGTTTTGTTCTAACCCATATAACATAGCTGGTCACACTACCCTCTTGTAGACCTTCCCTTTCACTCTTACTGGTACTCGTCTGTCACAAATTAATCCTAACACTCATCTCCATCCTGCCTGTACTCTCAAAGGCATCTGGATATGGAAACTAATAAAAAAATAAAACAGTAGGGGAAAGTAGAAATGAGGAATAGTAATGGAGAAGTTAAAGAAATAAAAACTTTTAGTTATGTACTCACCATAACTTCAGATGTTTGGGATCCATCTCGCCTACATTCTGAATGATGGGTTCGGAGCCGATCCCTCGGCTCCGACTCGGCACGCTTATGCCAAAGAGCGAAGTCTCTTATTGGCTGAGCTTACTATATCCCAGGATGCACCACCAACAGTCCCCCAGATCTAGTTTGTCCGCATACATGCACACATGCATACCCTGCTTATATAACATCGTCAGATGAAACAAGATAAAAACAGTGGAGCTCAAAACCGTTCTATCTCTTCTGATCTGCAAGGCAGGGGAAGGAGGGTGGGTATCAGGAATGTGTAGATGGATCCCAAACATCTGAAGTTATGGTGAGTACATAACTAAAAGATGTTATGTGATCCTATCTCGCCTACATTCTGAATGATGGGACAGCGTCCCTAGCACCTGAATCCTGGGTGGCTCACTGGAAAACACTCCTGAGTACCGTGGAACCAAATGAAGCTCGTCCTTTAGATGCCACATCCAATTTATAGTGGGAAATGAAAGTGTGCGGGTTGGACCAAGTAGCCGCAGCACAAATTTCCGAAATAGCGAGCTTGGAATGAAAAGCTATAGAAGTAGCCATAGCTCTGGTAGAATGAGCTTTGATAGATGATGCGAGTTGCTTATTTGAAGAAGAATAGGCCTGAGTTATGCAATCTCTGATCCATTTTGAGATTGTAGCTTTTGTGATGGTTTGGCCCAATTTATTATCTGAGAAGGACACAAACAACTGGTCTGACTTACGAAGTTGCTGGGTCCTGTCTAAATAGAAGCGTAATTGCCTGTGAACATCCAATTTATGGAGAGTGTATTCTGCCTCATTAGAGAATTTTGGAAAGAAAACTGGTAGTTCTAGAGATTGTTGAAGACAGAAACTAGAGCAGACCTTTGGGACAAAGGATGGATTAGGCCTAAGAGATACTCTATCTTTGTGGAAAATCAGATATGGTGGTTTAATAGACAGTGCTTGAAGCTCTGAGACTCTTCTTGCTGAAGTAATAGCCACTAAGAATGCCGTTTTCCATGACAGATATTTTAATTCGCATGTAGCAGCCGGTTCAAAAGGGGGAGATGTTAATGCGCGAAGCACTAAATCAAGATCCCACGGAGGTGCAGGATGAAAAACTGGTGGTCTTAACAGACTCGCACCTTTAATGAATGTCTTGCATAGCCTGCTGCTCATCAAAGGAGGATCCGTGGATTCATGGAATTTAGAGATAGCAGCTAGTTGAACTTTAATAGTTGAGACAGAAGATCCCTGATTAAATAGGGATGTTAAGAATTTCAAAACCTCTGGGACAGGAGCAGTGATAGGGTCTAAGCCCTTGAGTTGAGCCCAGATAGCAAACCTCTTCCACTTACTGAGGTACAATTTGTTAGTGGTGGGTTTATGGGCCGAAGACAAAATGTGAACAACTTCCGGGTCTAGTGTGTGGCTTCTGACTAAGGTCGGAAGTGGAGGAGCCAAGCTGTCAATTTCAGAGATTGAAGGGACTGATGCCAATGTCCCGACTGATGGATTAGCAAATCCGGGATCAGGTCTAAGGTCCACGGATCGTCCACTGCATGCTTTTTCAGGTAAGGAAACCATATCTGACGAGGCCAGTATGGGGCAATCAGAATCATTGAAGACCTTAGCTGAGAAGCTTTTGAATGACTTTGGGAAGGAGTGGGATTGGGGAAAGCATAAAGCAACCCTGTTGGCCAGGGTTGAGCTAGAGCATCCATGGCGGTACTTCCTGATGTGGAATCAAGGAGCAGAACCTTTGGCACTTGGTGTTTTGTGGAGTCGCAAATAGGTCGCAGCACGGCGTCGCCCATCTTTTGAAAACCTGGGCTGCTACTGTGCGGTTTAGAGACCATTCGTGAGGAGAGAGAATTGTCCTGCTTAATTTGTCCGCCAATACATTTGACTTTCCGGGATGTGGGTCGCTACCAAGAAGCGGTTGGTAGCTACAGCCCATTCCCACACTCTCATGGCCTCTCTGCAAAGGGGATACGATCTGGTCCCTCCTTGTTTGTTCAGATACCAAACCACCGACATGTTGTCTGTGTGGATGGCGATGATACCCTGAGGAAGGAACTTGTGTAAGGCCTGTAGGGATAGAAGTACAGCCCTCATCTCCAACACGTTGATGTGGAGAAGAGCTTCGTCCGGAAGCCAGGAGCCCTGAACTAGCCTGCCCAGACAATGCCCCCCCCACCCTATCTGGGAGGCATCTGTCGTCAGGGTAACCGCTGGAGGGGAGAACAAAGGGTTTTCCTGATCCAAGTTGGATGTCTGAAGCCACCAGCGCAGGTCCCTTTTGCATATTTCCGTAATCATGATGTGATGATTGAGGGGGAGATCTTGAAAGGTCCATTGAGTTGATAAGAGCCACTGAAGAATCCTCATGTGTAACCTTGCTAGAGGAACTAAAAGTACCGTGGCAGACATTGAGCCTAGAACCTGTAGGACCATCCTGGCTGGGGCTTTGGATCTCGAGATCAGAGCTTGAACTTGGCCCTGTAAGGTTCGGATCCTTTCGGCAGGAAGAAAGACACGCATCAATCTTGAGTCTATCTCTGCTCCTATAAACTTTATGCGCTGAGAGGGCAGCAAGACAGACTTTGACCAATTGAATGTAATTCCCAGGGAAACACCCAGTGAGATGGTGGCTTTGAGGTTGTCCATAAGTAGATGCCTGGTGGTGGCAGTCAGGAGCCAGTCGTCGAGATAGGGAAACACTTGGAATCCAAGGCTCCTCAGGTGAGCCGTCACTACTGCCAAACACTTGGTGAACACCCTGGGGGCTGTGGTGAGACCAAAGGGCAGAGCACAAAATTGGTAATGACTGGCTCCCAGGCTGAAGCGCAGATACCTTCTGGACGCCTGATGTATCGGTATGTGATAATAGGCGTCCTTGAGGTCTATGGAGCACATCCAAACATCCTTCTCCAACAACGGGAGAATGGATTGCAACGTGACCATTCGAATTTGGATTTCGAACGGATAGGTTCAGTCTGCTGAGATCCAATATTGGTCTCAGGTCCCCTGTCTTTTGGCACTAAAAGAACCTGGAGTAATTTCCTGATCCGATTTGGTCTGTGGGGACCGGTTGGATGACTCCTTTTGTAGCAGCTTTGAAGCTTCTGCGGCTGCTATTTCCCTTTGACTGGGTGGTGGGTCCGGGATTCTCTTGGACGGAGGGGTGAGTATTTGAATGGGATGGTGTAACCTCCGGCATTATCCGGCACCCATCTGTCCTGAGTGATTGACTCCCAGGCTTTTAGGTGCTTGGCAAACGACACCCGACTGGCTCCGAGCAGCACAGCCGGGCAATCCCTCATGTCGTGTGGGAGGCTGAAGAGCCACGAAAGGACTCGCGGTCTCCAGAATTGCGGGGCCCTCTGCCGCCTCTGGGACGGCGTCTCCCTGAAAAATTTCCCGCCCTCTGCCTCTGGACGGGAATCTTCCTGCTGTTGGGAGAAAAACTTGCGAGATTTCGAACCACATTTTCCCTCCTTTGGCCTTGGGGTAAGGCCGAAAGGGAGTGGAATAACGGGCCCCTACGGCAGATAACGTTTTCCCTCTTGCTCACAGCGGTAAGGGTGTCTTTCACCTTGGGTCCAAACAATGAGGACCCATCAAAGGGAGCGTCGGCGAAGGAAGACTTGAAGGCCTCCATGAACTGACACAAGCGGAGCCAGGCCTGTCTACGTGAGCCACGCCTGTGCCTGCCGCTCTACCGCCTTCGGCCGCATAGGATATGAGCCTCATGGACGAGTTAGCAATTGACGCCAGGATAGCCAACTGAGAGCTAACGGACTGGGCTAGCTGCTCAGGTAGGTTACCCGAGAGGAGTCTGACAACTCCTTGACCAGATCCCTCTGAAGCCTAGTAAAATGTGCCAAATAATTCAGAGACCTTAAGGTAAAGGCCGCTGAAGTCAGGGTGCGCTTCCACCTATCCATACTCCTAGACTCCTTATTAGGAGGATGGATGGACGTTGAAGCCTCTGCCACGTCCTGCTGTGTAGCAGATGCCACCACCATGGCATCTACAGCCACGCCTTTAGTAAGGAACTCCTTCTCGGGGAGCAGATAAGAATTTGTTCGACAAGAAGGGACTGGTTCCACAGTATCCGGTGTTCCCACCTTCGACAAACTAAATCCAGAAGCTCGTCGAAGGGCGGAGATACCCAGGAGGCGGAGGGCTGAGCCCCAAAGGCCTTGAGGAGCACTGATTCGTCCGCAGAGGGGGGTTTGGACATCCAGCCGCCTCGTTGTTTGAGGATCTCTAAGATGTCTGCAAAGGAGACATCATCCGAGGACGACTTAGGGGACCCCTCTGCATCATCCATATCCGTGTCCGATGTGATAGACTCGGGGGAGTCCACGTGCTTCCTCTTGCACGATCTCTTCCTTGGGGGTTCCTCTGGAGATGACTCCGAAAAACCCTCAGGAAGAGGGGAACCCTCACTGGGGGTAACCTCAGGCCTCGGGGCTCCGCTGGCCACAGACAGGGAACTACCAAAGACCCAGTCTCCACGCCCAGGGAAGGTGCTGGTAAAACCGAGAGATGGCCAAGAGGATTTGGCCAAGGCACTCCTCATGGCTCTGAAAGCTGGACCTCCAGAATCCTGGGAGCGCCCAGTCTCCGGGCCATGATAGTAGACGGAAGTCCCGCAGCAAGCACTGAGAGGAGGCTCGAACCGAAGCATCGGTCCCAAACATCACCCTCGGGTCCAGCCGAAGAAGTCCAGCGTACCAAACTCGGACCCGAGGCCCGGGTTGGAGTAAGGGTCGGAGCCGACCCTGAGATCTCCACCGGCTCCAAGAGCACCTGCTCCGACGGAGCCGAAGCAGTCGGAGGAGGAATAGCAATGGGATGGGTCATGGCCATCGGCTCCGAAGCCAACTGGGTCGGAGCCGAAACAAATTTTTGGAAGACTGGGGACTGGAAAAGTCTTTGGAGCACCCTGTCTATATCAGAATCCGACATTCTCGAAGACCGAGAGGAAACAGAACGGGTTCGAGAAGACCTCTCCTCGGCCCCAGGGGACTAGGGGACCGGCTCGGGGGCGACTCGATGAGAATCGGCGCCGAGGAAACACACACACCAGATTCCATCGGTGCCGAGGTAGACTTCGGCGCCGAGGAGGAAGTGTCTGAGCGGGCGACCCTTGTCGGCTCCGAGAGCAGTGGAGCCGAAGGTGACCCGCCTCGATGCCCCAGCCATCGGCTCCGAAGCCCGAGGAGTCGATACTGGTGGCATCGAGGCAGACTGTTCGACCTCGGCTCCAAGTCTTTGGAGCCGAAGGAGAGGCCTGCCTAGGTCTCTTGGCAGTCGGATCTGACGGACTGGTCGGAGCCAAGCCCTTTCTTTTGGCAGGAGTCGGAGCGAAGACAAGGCTTCTTCAAAAGAGGGTTTAATCAACCCTTTAAGAATTAATTTATTTTTCCTCTCCTGGAGGACCCTAGAGGAAAAAGCGTGACATACGCTGCATGACTCCTGCAAGTGCTTTGCCCCTAAACAATAAACACAAAGTAGATGGTCATCAGTAACAGACATCTTAAAAGCACATTTAGTACATTTTTTAAAGCCCGAAGGCCTAGGGGCTTGAGACATAATGTTAACAACTCCTGACAGGAAATTTAACCACTGTAGAATCGCTAATGACAAAAAAACCGAAGGCTTACAGAAACTGTGTAAAACACAACCTTGGGTGTAATAACCGGGAACTTTAAACACTAAAAAGTTCAGTTATAGAGTTTGACCGAAAAGGCCCTGGATTGAAAGGGGCGCCAAAACAAACTCTACCCAATCACACACAATAAATTCCAGTACTCAATCGAACACAATTTAGCAACAGCAATAGCAATAGCAATAGCCGTTAAAACGGCTTTTGTGAAATACAAGCACAAAAACTGACAGAAAAAGTAGTTAATAAAAGCTACTCAGCCCAGCCAGCTCGAGACCACGTCCTTGCAGTTAAGCGGCAAACGAGATCTGGGGGACTGTTGGTGGTGCATCCTGGGATATAGTAAGCTCAGCCAATAAGAGACTTCGCTCTTTGGCATAAGCGTGCCGAGTCGGAGCCGAGGGATCGGCTCCGAACCCATCATTCAGAATGTAGGCGAGATAGGATCACATAACATCTAAAGGTATGGCTTATCAATGAAGTGAAGGATATGGTATAGAAGATTAAACTCTGGTAATGTCACAAAGTCCCTAAGTTAAGGACCAAGAGGTGGAACAGGAAGCATCTTATCAGTTGCCACACAAACGTACTATGGAGCCTTCAGTAGGAAACAAGTAAGGAAATTCTGTTGGAGTTGCAAAGGTAGGAACCGGAAACTGCCAACTCTGACGCAGTTAATATTGTGGAGTTAAAGGCCACTGAGGTCCCATATGAAAGAGCAAAGGATGATGCAAGATGCAGCTGAAGAGAATGTCACAGGAATATGTTGGGGAACTTTCTGTAGAAAGTCTACAAGAAACAGAGTTAATTATGAATGTGCCATCGCTTTAGAAAAAGGGTCTCTAAGGGAAAAGTTGCTTGATTTTAATAGATATGGATAGACCTATTAAGATTTGATGAAGGAGATTACAGAAAATCAGTCAGACCCAAAATGGTAGTCTGATAATGGTCTTTGGTGTATTTCATTTGTTTTAACAGAAAATCATGTGTTATAACAGAAGTAAATGGGACATATTACTGTACAGCACAATTAATAATGGTCATCACACAAATGCAGGGTAGTAAGGGAAAGGAAGGGAAAAAAATCAGTGCCATAATAAAAGTATCGAATAGGAAAAACTAAAAGCAGTTAACACAAGGTGTCCCTGTTCAGAATATAGAAGAGACAGATCAACAAAAATAGTTACAAAGATAGATGTGATAAAAACATTGCGCAGTATTAGAACAGACAGTCAGAAAAAAACTTAGACGATGTGCAGATAAAATTATAAAGGAATAGTACAAATTATGGAATTCATTGATGACCCAAAAAAGTTGTATAGAGAATTGGGGAACCACTACTACAAAAAGAAGAAACTGTGGTTCCGCAGATCTGTTTTCCTTCCAGGATGCTCCACAGGAATCCTCTTCCTTCGGCCGCTGAAGGGGGTTTGACGACAGATGCTGGGAATATGCATTGCAAGAAGAAACACCTGGAATACATAGCCCATTGTCAATGGCCTATCTGTACAGGGAATAAGATGCTTTTCCCCCCAGCTTTTTGATGTACCAGACCACCGCCATGTTTTTTGACTGAATTGCAATGGTACTGACAGGAAAACAGTCTTGGAAGGCTTGCAACGTTCTCATCTCCAGGAGATAAAAATAATCAAACAATTAACAATAATACAGTTTTTTTTTTTAAGAGTAAAATTCACTCAATGCAATTGGATGGCGACTGTACATTATTTTAAGAGAAAAACGAATTGAGTGATTTTTATTGTTTTTAAAAACTGTATTGTTTGTTTTTATTGGCTGTGCTTAATAAGGTTGTGTATTTAAGTATGGTTCAGTTGACTGTTTCCTTTTATTTTGCACTGATGAGTTTTTTGTGAACCTGAAAGCTTTGCTTTTCTTTATTTAAAATATATGCATTATGTTGCCGTAGTTTCTTTTGTACTGGAATTGTTGTACTAACCTATGCTTTGTCGATGCTCTTATTGCTATATTATTGACTCATACTACGGTGGTGGTGCTGCGGTAGCATTGTCGCCTCACAGCAAGACGTTGTGCCGTGCGATTCTCAGCTAGAGCATCTTCTGTGTGGAGACATGAGTGAATGGGCGTACCTTCGTTGAAGGTTGTGCGTCAGGGCTGGCAAACTCGGCACGTAAAAACTCTACTGCCAATCATTAGCAGACCGGAGTTCCGCTGTGGTGACCTCTAACCGGGAAAAAGCTGAAAGACACAAACAAACTAATGTTAAAAAGTGATTCTTTCCATTGTTAACAAATGTACTTACCTATGTAATGTCTGTGTACGGATAGCATCAGAGCAAGACAACCCCAAACTAAATGACTTGTAACTGCCGTAATAGGTAAGTGTGGAACCTGTATTATATGAACAAATGTATAAGAAGATAAGCCATCTGCGTACTGTTAGTCGTAAATGTACTCCATGACTCTCTACAGGCTATGTACCCACACAGAGTGGCGCACAGCAACAGTTATTCCACTCCACAAAGGTGGAGCCACAACAGACCCCAGGAACTATCGCCCTATAAGCCTGACTAGCCTGGTCTGCAAGGTTATGGAGCGCATTATCATGGAACTCATTAACAGAGACATTGGGAACCTCCAAACCTTCGACCCTACTGAGTTTGACTTTAAGGGCAGATCATGCCTCCTAAACCTGGTGGACTTCTTTGAAACGGTTACCAAGGCATTGGACCTTGCAAAGGCTTTTGACACCATTCCCCATTCTAGTATTATAGACAAGCTCACCAGCTTGAACATAAACTCCTACGTCATGAGATGGGTTGCCAGCTGGCTCATGGATAGAACCCACATGGTGAGAGTTGCAGGCTCTATGTCCGACTCTAAACTGGTTACAAGTGGTGTCCCCCAGGGCTCAGTCCTAGGACCCCTCCTGTTCGGTATATACTTCTCAGAGTTACAGGCAAGCATAGGAGGACTATGCAAACTAGGGGCCATAATTGATTCTCTGGCTGATACAGACATCCTCCAGAAGACGGATATCTGGTGTCAAAATCATGGCCTCAAGATAAATGCCAAAAAGTGCATAGTCATCCCCTTTGAAAAAAATAAAGTACCCATGAACTACCACATAGGTGGTAGTCCTCTAAATACAGAAAATATAATAAGGGATCTGGGGACCCAAGTAGATAGTAATCTCTCCTTTGCTAATCATATTGCCAAGGTGGTTAGAAAATCCTTCTATGTGGCCCACCTAAAGACAAAAGGGGTTTGCATCTAGAACAAAAGAGGTTATTGTGCCTCTCTACTCATCACTCATTAGACCCATCATAGCAACGCCCCATTTGGGATGTACCTTACAAGACACCTGCAGCAGCTGGAAAGACCACAAAAGTACCTCACCAAGAGGATTACTGGCCTCAAACAGATGCCCTATGCAGCCCGACTCAAGAAACTCCAGCTGTACTCGGTTGCATACCGCTTATTCAGAGGTGATCTCTGCCTGATGTACAAGGCCATGTCCAACCCAGAATTGATGGACATGCTCCACCTAACAAAAAACAAACCCCGGACAGCCACATGCTCTACAGATATAAACCTCACCACAGTGATAAACAGGACATGCTGGAGGGATAGATTCATGTCCCAGTGACTCCCCATGCTTTGTAACAGGATTCCACAATACATCAGGCAGAGCCCCTCACTAACGCTCTTCAAGAGAAACCTTGACGGGTGTATGGAAGACAGAAAATTTACTCCGGGGATCACTGCAGTGGCTCTGCTGGACAGTGGCGCAGGAAACTAATGGCTCTGCTGGACAGGGGCACAGGGAACTAATCTAAGGGGGTGGTGAAAGCCAGCACAATCTGGCTAGGCTTATAAATGATCCAGCCAAGTAAAAATACGCCCAACAAATGGATAAAAGCTCCTGCGACACGAAAAATAAGATAAGTCAAATAAATAATCCAGTACATGCACAGGAACCAAAACAGCAGTCGTTTCCAACGAACATAAGATAAAAAGCACTCGATAGCTCAGGTAACTTAGTGAATAACAGATGCATCTGACAATGTAATAAAATATATAAAACAGATTTATTCGAAATGGAAAGTAAGCGCTTTCACCCGAAGGCTTCTTCAGACTGTGATCCATCTCATAAAATGCTAACCTTATATAGCAATAAATGACAACTGATAGGTTCATATTGCATACACGTCATAAAATTCTACAATTCAAAACAAATATATCACAGTTCATAAATAGAATAGATTTGTGGATGACATTATGTTTCTATGGGCTGGAAGTGAGGAAGAAGTCCAAAATTTTGTGGATTTTTTTTAACACAGACTACTTCGTTTCTAAAATTCGATGTTAAGATGTCCAGAACAGATATTGAATTTCTGGATGTCAAGATCCTATTGGATCCTACTGAAGGGATAAATACTATGCTGTATCGGAAACCTATGTGGAGGAACAATGTGGTACATTTTTCCAGTATGCACCCGAGGCATATTTTCCACAATGTGATTGACAACCAAGTCACTTGAGTGTCCAGGCTTTGTACTCGGGATGATACCTTTCTCATGGAAAGCAATAAACTGTTACAAGGTTTCAAGGATTGTGGTTATAGGCCAATTAGAGAAGGAATAACAATAGATCATGCAAGAGGATCTGAGAATGAATAAGGGTAGACCCTATTACTCTCAACAGTATATCAATGGAATGACAAGTGAAGTGATGAAAGACGACAGAATACATTCAAATGTAGGGCAGCGGACCATGAGGGTCAGCCTTACTTACAGTAGTGATAATTCTACAATATGTGGAATAATCAAAAAATACTGGCCTGTGTTAACATCAGACAATAGACTGAAAGAAATAGTAGGGAATACACCACATTTTAGTTTTAAGAACAAGAAAAACCTAAAGAGGTTGCTTTGCAATAAAAGCTGCAAAGCCAAAAGGAATGAACATAACACGTTCTGGCACACGGAAATGTGGCAGTTGTAAAGCCTGTACTGTTATCAATACCAGTAATGTTTTTACACATCTAGTTACAGGAAGGACATACCAAGTTTTTGGAAATGCCAACTGTAATAGTAAGAATGTGGTTTATGCTGCTACCTGTACTTTTTGCCCATGTTTCTATGTGGGCAAAACGAATAGGATGCTAAAAGAAAGAATCTTTAAGCACCAATCTGATATACACATTAAGGTTGTTATGAATGCGTTGTATGCTCATATTTGAGATAATGCCACCCATACATTTAGATTTATGGTCCTTGCAATGGTTCGTCCAACTATAAGAGAAGGGGATGTAACAAATCAAATGGAAACATAAGAATCTAATATGGATAATGGACTTAAGGGCTGATTGTTTCCCAGGGCTTAATGGTGTTGTTCCACTTAAACCATTCCTGAAGGAACGAAGATTGACTTTTTGCCATTAAGGAAGCTCATTAAATATATATATTTTTTTACTTCCTATCCGTCTTTGTTACAGAGGTCAGCTTTGTAATATTCCTTCTGTACACTTTCTATAGGTTAGGTGTTTATGCATGCTTTCATTTCTTTCAGAGATGTGAACATGACATCTTTTAACTTTGGAGTCATAGTGTATTCTGCTATTAATGGGTGAGTTTTATGTCTATTTTGTTCATAATATGAATTCTGAGTGTTCAATTAGACTTTTATGCAATGACAATAGTTATTTCTTTGTTGTACATCAGGCTGTGACTGTTGCTCCTTTAATATTATGGTTGTGAATCCGCTATGTTTACAGTATGAGCTCTGAGTTTTAACAGATTCACAAGCTGTGTAATGGTTATGACAGCAGTGTTTTATGCTATGCTGATTGTATTTAACAAAATGTAGTTTTGTTTTAAGCTTGGATCCAAGTTATTTTAAAACATGTTTTTGTTATAAGTGCACTATGCAAATGGGGAGTAAGTGTTGCTATGTTTCATTGCCTCATTTTTAATTGGTCAATTGCCTTTTAACTAGATTGGTTATGCTAGATTCTCAGTTAAGAGCATCTTCTATGTGTTGACATGCGTGAATGGGTGTTCCTTCGTTGAAGGTTGTGTGTTAGGCCCGGCAAGCCAGCACATAAAAATCTACTGCCAATCATTAGCGGACCGGAGTTCCGCTGTGGCGACCCCTAACCGGGAAAAGCTGAAAGACAGGTTAGCTGGTTCTTAAATAGTTGTGTGTAGGAATTGTTTTCAGGATCTGAGGAAGGCACATGCCGAAAGCGCTTATCCTGTTCTTGTTTTTGTTGTATTAAACTTCCAATTTTATGTCTATGGTGTTGTGCTCCTTTTTGTTTTCTTCAAATTTGTGTACTGGAGCTTTCCTTGGTGGTGCTACTTGATTTTGGTAATGTTATATGGGTTGGAGACAGTGGCATTGACAAAAAGGCAGGAGTTTGAGCTGGATGTGGCAGAGTTAAAGATGTTAAGATTTGCACTGGGTGTGACGAGGGTGGACAGGATTAGGAATAAGTATATTAGAGGGTCAGCCCAGTTTGGAGACAAAGCCAGAGAGGCAAGATTACGTTGGTTTGGACATGTGCTGAGGAGGGATGCTGAGTATAGTGGGAAAAAGATGCTAAGGATGAAGCTACCGGGTAACAGGAAAAAAAGAGGAAGGCCTAAGATAAGGTTTATGGATGTGGTGAGAGGGAACATGCAGGTGGTTGGTGTGATAGAGCACGATGCAGAGAACAGGAAGAAATGGAAAAAGATGATCCGTTGTGTCGTCCCCTAAAGGGAATAGCCGAAAGAAGATGATGATCCAGATGCCTTTGCCTGTATTTCACTTAAAATATTTTTAGTCCTGCCTTTTTTGTATTGATTAGTCTTGCTTTGTCCTTTTGCATAAATATTGCACAATTAATTTTTCTTTCTGATGTCCATACCGTACTTATTCAGATGTCTCCCCTCTCCTTAAATGTTTCTACTAAATTTGGGAGCTCACCATTTCATCATGCTGTGACATGACCAGTTAGATTTTCTACACTAAATCATTCATTTTGCAGGTATTCCTTAACTTCATCCTTTAACTGTTTAGCTTCTACTTTACTAAATCTGATGCGTTATATGTTCCTTTGTTATCTTTTTTTTTGTATTGTGAAATTTAGCATATCTGGGTGCCTTTGCCTGTATTTTCAGTCAAATATCTTTGGAGCTGCTTCTTCTATATTGTTTAGTTTGGCTTTCTACTTTGCATAATTACTACACCATAACAGATCTCTCTTTCCCTGTGTCCATATTTCTCTTTTACCTTTCAAAAATCTCTAGCCTTTTTACTTAATATTTACACACTTCCTCAAGTCACTTTTTCCAAAGGGCCCAAGGTTTCTTGGTGCATATAATGTTTTTCAAGAGTATGTTATACTAATGAACACTAATAAATCATTTGAAGCTTGACAGTTTTTCTTGCCTCTAATTTCTCTATTTGAGCATCTTCTATCCAGAAATCCTGAGCTTCT
The DNA here is from genome assembly GCF_019279795.1 of Protopterus annectens. Taxonomy (NCBI): domain Eukaryota; kingdom Metazoa; phylum Chordata; order Ceratodontiformes; family Protopteridae; genus Protopterus; species Protopterus annectens. The sequence continues at coordinate 126,106,981 of NC_056728.1, forward strand.
TGCATAATACATTTCTTTCTTACCCTCAATATTCCACTCTACCATCTTTATGGCCCTTTTCTGGCTTGTCAGTTTTTGTTTTTTTGTGTACTACTTCTTTCTACAACAGGAGGGCTATCATCCCCCTTAGCTTGGCCACAGATGTTTCAGTCTCGAGGATTCTGCACTGTAATTTTTTTTCCAGAACAGACAGCAAGGCATCTACCACGATTAGCCAATGATTTGTTTTTATCCTAGATCTTGTGCACCCATTTTTTTTTTTTTTTTTTTAAATAACCTACTTCTGTCCATGATAAATACAATACAAATACAGTACTGCCTTGGTAAGATTTTATAAAAGCAGGGTCCACCTCTTCAAAGTATTCACTAAAACTTGATGAACTGAATTCCAGCAATACTACTCTACTCTGCTTGTGTATTATATCATCTCTCCATCCAGACCTCTAGTCTAATCCAGTAAGGAAAGTATGATGCTAAGGAATACAGCCAGGAGAAATATGCTTAGCAAGAAACTGTCAAGCTCAAATGAGGTTAATTTGAGCATTTTGTGTTCCCAAAAAAACCGACACCTTTTCCGCAGCACTCCAATAAAAATGAAGGAGTGTGGTCAAATGAAAATTGGTCCACTTGTAAAGAGTCCATTTAAATACCTTCAATAACAACTAAAGTTTGATTCAACTGGAAAGGGTTACAAATACCTGTGAAATGCATGCTAATCTGGTGCAACAGTAACCCATTCTAATGACCACTCCACTTAAATTCTGGTTAAGTATGATCTCGGACATCTGCTTTCTTATTACACTTACTATTTTTAATGAACCTTTCAAACTTTTCTAAGCCGCAAATGAAATCATAATGTTCCAAATCAAAATCAATAGCTGCACCCACCAAAATAACTATTGCAGGAGCATCAAGCATACAAACACCTGCATTAACCCTCATATTTGTATATGCAAGTCCAGTGAACACAGAAAAATGTGTCAATAATGAAACTACCTGCTGCCTTCTAGGGCACTAATATGCAGCGTCAAGAAGTAAATGAAAGTGAAGACACAAATTATCCTTGACTTGTACAGCTTTTAAGTAAGAAGGGGAGTAGTTATTCAGCCTACAAATATCCACACACGGCAATGAAAAGCGGTATAAAAACAGTCCAAAGTATTATCTGCCAAGGATTTCAAGAAGTGAACTTCAGCTGTGCAAGTTTAACTTACCATAAAAAGAAGTTATGTACTCACCATAACGTTCCATCCAAGTAGGTACTTCATTTATCTACAACCTGTGGGTATCGGATCTGAGCCGGCAGCTTTACTAGCTAAAAGATCCGAGCTCCTAGCTCCTCCCCTTTACCCATAATCCCCTGCTGCATGCTGCCTTTCCTCAGATAGAGTCTGCTTAACCCAATAACCAATACTTTCGACAGAGGACCGAATAAAGCCTAACCTCATGAAATAATCTCAATCATGATCAGGAATCACGATAATGGTTAGGGGGCATGGAGGGGGGGGGGGTCGGATGCAGACAAATGAAGTACCTACTCAGATGGAACGTTATGGTGAGTACATAACTTCTTTATCTGAAGTAGTTACTTCATTTGCTCTGCAACCTGTAGGACAGAGTCCCCAGTTACCTAAAAACCTTGGGTGGCCTTTAAGGAAGGATATTCCAAAGCACTGCGGAGCCAAAGGAAGCACTACTCCTGGATATCGTATCCTATTTATAATGAGAAATTAATGTATGGGGAAGAGGACCAAGTAGCTACTGAACATATGTCGTCCAGAGGAACCCTGGACTAGAAGGCTGCTGATGTGGCTATGGATCGGGTTGAGTGGGCATGAACTCAGATAGGAGCAGGTTTACCTGAGGATACATACGCCTGAATGATGCACTGTGAAATCAAATTTGCTAAGGTAATTTTGGAAATAGCTCTACCCATGGCAGATTTGGCAAAGGACACAAACAACTGATCAGCCTTGCGAGTATCCTTCGTCCTGTGCAAGTAAAAACGTAGTTGTCTATGTACATCCAACTTGTGTAATTTGTATTCCCCTTTGTTCTGAAAGATGGGAAAGAACACTGGTAAATTAATCGACTGATTAATATTCGACTCTGAAGCCACCTTTGGTAAGGAGGAAGGGTTAGTCCTGAGAGACACACTATCCTTATGGAAAACTAGATAGGGGGGTTTTCATGCAAAGGGCTTGAAGTTCCGAAACCCTCCTGGCTGAAGTAATAGCAACTAGAATGGCTGTTTTCCATGATAAGAACTTTAAAGGAACTGAGGCGGCAGGCTCAAAAGGTGGGCTTGTCAATGCTTGTAAAACTACAGTTAAGTCCCATGGTGGGACCGCAGTCTTAACTGGTGGTTTCAATAGAGAAATGCCTTTCAAGAAGGTTTTGCATATCTTCGCAGAAGCTAAAGATCCCAATCCATCCACCACATGAAAATGGGAAATGGCTGCCAATTGTACTTTAACTGTAGATGCACTTGCTCCTTGATGAAAAATGTGTGACAGAAATTCAAGAACCGTCGGGATAGGAACGGAAAAGGGATCTAAGCCCTTGTCCTTAGCCCAGATAGAAAAACGCTTCCATTTACTACTGTAAGTTTTTCTGGTAGCAGGCTTGTGAGTCGCTACCAGAATGGCCTTTACTGGTGATGAGATGCCGGGAGTCCTTGCCATCAGTGGAACTGGATCAACCAAGCCACGAGCCTGAGGTTTACCAGATTCGGGGGTTGCAATCCCGCAGAATTCGAAATCAGATCCGGAATGGCATCGAAGATCCATGGAGGAACTACACTGAGACCGCAGATATGGGAACCAGATCTGGCAAGGCCAGAATGGGGCTATGAGGATAATTCTGCTCCTCAACCGAAGTGCTTTCTGAATGAACTTCATCATAAGAGGAAGGGGGGGGGATAAGCATAGAGGAGACCGGGTGGCCAAGCATGAACCAGAGCGTCTCTGGAGCTCTCCGTAGCGCGAAAAACTCGCTGCACTTTGTGTTTGACGGAGAAGCAAAAAGATCGCAGCAAGGTAGACCCCATTTGAGGAAGATCTGTTTCGCAACTGATGGTTTGAGAGACTACTCGTACGGTGTGAGGATCACATGACTCACTTTGTCCGCCAGAATGTTGGACCGACCCGGAATGTGCATTGCTACCAGAAAGCAGTTGGTGGGTATCACCCACTCCCAAACTCTCATAGCCTCCCGACAAAGGGGATAAGATCTGGTTCCTCCCTGTTTGTTTATGTACCAGACTACTGCCATGTTGTCTGTTTGAACTGCAATAGTCCCTAGAGGAAGAAGGTCATGGAGAGCTTGCAACGCCAGAAGCACCGCCCTCCTCTCTATGACACTGATATGCAAAGCGGTCTCTAAGGGGATCCACGTGCCTTGGATGGTTCTGCCCGAACAATGTCCCCCCACCCGAGGCGAGAAGCATCCGTGGTCAACGTGCCTTGGGGCGGGGGCATTATGAAGGGTCTCCCTTCTCGCAGCTCCCTTGAGTGAAGCCACCAGAGGAGGGAGTCCCTGCAAGCCCTGATTAGTGGAATAGGGGTGTTCAACGGATGTAGTAACAGAGACCATTGGACTTGGAGGGTCCATTGTAGAATCCTCATTCGTAGACGTGCGTGTAGACAAAGACTGATTGCCGCCAACATCGACCCTAGTGCTCTCAGGTCTAACTCTGCCGAAGGAGCCGGGTTCTGAAGGAGGGCTAATACCTGATAAGGCAAACTGTTCACCCTGTCCGGAGTTAGTATGGCCTGAGAGATGCAAGTGTCCAATTTGGCCCCTATAAATTCCAGAACCTGCATAGGATGAAGAAAGGACTTTTGAAGGTTTACCGAGATGCCCAAACTCTGGGCAAGAGTTAGAGCATAATCCCTGGCAACACACAGTTGATGCCTGTTGGAGGCAGTGAGGAGCCAGTCGTCCAGGTATGAAAAGACCTGAATGCCCTGGAGTCTCAGGTGGGCTGCAACCACTGCCATGACTTTGAACACCCTGGGGGCTGAGGTGAGGCCAAACAGAAGAACCCTGAATTGATAATGACTGGCTCCCAGCCGGAAGCGGAGAAACCTCCTGGATCGTCTGTCCATCAAAATGTGGTAGTATGCATCCTTGAGGTCTATGGACCACATCCAGTCATTCTCCCGAAGGAGGGGGAGAATTGACTGAAGAGTGACCATCCAGAATTTCTCTTTGGGAATGAACAGATTCAGGGAAGAGAGATCTAGAATCGGTCTTAAGTCCCCCATCTTTTTTGGCACCAAAAAGAACCTGGAGTAATAGCTCAATCCAAACTGGTCTGGGGGGGGGACGCGCTGGATGGCTCTTTTTTCTAGCAGCTTCGAACTTTCTGAAGCTGCCACCTCCCTTTGATCGGGTGGGACATCGGGGAGGCGCTTCATGGGAGGGGGAAGATTTAGGAAGGGGATGAAATAACCTTTGGATATGATTTGGAGCACCCATCGATCCATCGTGATGCACTCCCAATTTAGGAGGTGCTCCGACAAACACCCCCCCCAACTGCCTCCACAGAGGGACAGTCGGGTAAGCCCTCAGGGCTGTTGTGCGGGTCTATCAGAGAACGGTTCCCTAGACCCAAAATTACGCGGCTCCCCTCTGCCTCTGGGTTGGCGTCCACCTTGTCCTCCTCTGCCTCTGCAGGACGAGGGTTCCGAAGCTGGATGGGACTGCTGAGACTTTCGGAACCACATCTTCTTTTGTCCCCACTGATTCCTCGAAAAGGATAGGTGGGGACTGGAGAAGCGGACTCCGACAGCAGACAGCACCTTCCCGTCCTTCTCGCTTTGGATCAGCGTCTCACGTACGGTCTTGACAAACAGCGAAGGACCGTCAAAGGGAGCATTCGCAAAGGATGCCTTAAAGGGTTCCGCGAAATCACAAAGGCGGAGCCAGGCATGACGCTGCAAGAATACCCCGGCTCCGCTAGCTCTAGCAACTCCCTCCGTAGCATGGGAGAGTAGCCACATAGACGTGTTTGAGATGGACTTCAGAGTGGCCATACGAGTCGAGAAAGTCTTCTTATCCTCGACCGTCATGGACTCCAGGGGGAGCTGCAGCGTATTCCTTTATTAGGTCTCGCTGTAGCCCGATAATGTGTGCCATGTAGTTCAGCGCCCTTACAGAGAAGGTGGCTGAAGCAAACATCTGCTTCCCAATGTGGTCCACGCCCGAGATTCCTTATCCGGAGGGTGGATCGAGGAACTCTCCTGCGCGAGTTCCTTCTTCATAGCAGCCGCCACCAACATGGCATCCACAGGTGACCCCTTAGACCAGGCCTGCCTATCAGAGGGAGGGCTAAGAATTTTGTCTGGCCACCTTGGAATTGGGTCCACGGAGTCGGGCTCCTTCCACGCCCTGGTAGTAATTAAGTCTACCAGGGGGTCAGCCGGAGGGGACACCCAGGAGGTAGACAAGCCTGCCTCAAACGCCTCCAGAAACACGGACTCGTCCGAGGATGGTTTTTGGGCAGACCATCCCCCCCTCTTAAATTCACAACATTTCCATGATGTCTCCAAAGGAGACATCCTCAGGGGGTGACCTTGGGAAACCTTCCCCTTCATCCAAATCCGTGTCTGTCTTGAGGGACTCAGGGGAGTCCAGGTGCCTCCTTTTACACTTCCGTTTGCGAGGAACCTCTTCGGTGGGACTACCCTCTAAGGGTACTAACTGGAGGGTTTGAGCAGGCTGTCCCAGTGGTCGGATGACAGAGCATAGACCCAAATGCAAAGGGGGAGCGGGAGGATCCGACGCCCGGATCGGGGATCTGAAGACCTCGACAGAACCCTCTTCACTACCTCAAAAGCCAAAGGCGAGCCACTTTCGCCAGGCTCCGAAAGCAGTCTCCTCGGCTCCGAAGCAGGATCGGTGTCTGAGCCAAAGCGGTCGGATCAGAGAGGAAGTGTGCTCCGACCTGAAGGGCGCCGAAGACACACTAACCCCAACGGATCCGACGCTCGGCCCCGAGAGCTAGGATCCGACACGCTCGAGGGTACAGTCGGCGAAGCTATCGGCGCCGACAAATCCCCGGCTCCGAAAGGGCCCGGATCCGATGACTCCAAAACCCGAAAAGGGGTTGGAGAAGGAGTGATTGGAGCAAAAAGGGGGACTACACTCCCCCCCCGAGGGGGGGAGGCAAGAGCACCCCCATCCCCATCTGCATCTGAGTCTGCAGAAATCGATGCATCATCCGATCCATGTCCGCGTCGATCAGGCTTCTTGTAGCCCTAGAAGACGTCGAGGCGGGCCGGGAGGGCCGCCTCGACGACCTCAAGGGAGACCGGTACTCCCCCTCCAGCGAGAAACAAGGCAAACGGAGCAGAGAGGGAGAGGATCCGGAGGCCCTCGTGGAGGGACTAGAGACTTTAGATGGCGGGGCTGAGGGATGAGTCTCAGCCCGCCTTTTATGACTCTTGTGCTTCTCCTTTTCTTTATGTCTCTTCTCCCTAGAAGAGGCAGATGATTCCCCTGACCCCTACACAGCAGAGGGAGGTTGAGTCCCAGGCAGAGTGGGGGGACCTAAAGGTATAGAGGCTGCGGTAGCAGCCTGTGCCTTAGAGGGAGAGGAAGAAGTGTCCTGCGGTAACAAGCCCGCCAGGATCAACTTGTTCTTCCTATCCCTGATGGCCCGGGGGTTAAACTCTGCACATATCTGGCAGCTAGTGGAAAGGTGGGCCACCCCCAGACACAACATGCACCGAGTGTGGCCATCAGCCGAGGAAAGCTTATGGCCACACTCAGTGCATTTAGAAAAGACAGCTTTAGGCCCTTCAGCTATCACAGTAACACACCCAGACACTATAGGGAAGGGACAGAACACAACGACCAAAAAACTAAAAATTACCACAAAAAATTAAAACTAAGACTATAACTCGATGAAGGGGGCTAAATCACTCACACACTGACAAAAATAATAAACTTTTTGTCCAACTTTGAACAAGATATATAGAAACGATCTCACCCAAGCCTAAGGAGCTCTTCACTAGTAGCTTCTTTCAGCCACGGCAAACTCGATCTGAGGAAAGGCAGCATGCAGCACAGGATTATGGGTAAAGGGGAGGAGCTAGGAGCTCGGATCTTTTAGCTAGTAAAGCTGCTGGCTCGGATCAGAGGTCGGATCCGATACCCACAGGTTGCAGAGCAAATGAAGTAACTACTTCAGATCAGTAGATGCATAAATGATCACTGTTACAGTAATCTTAGCTATGAATTGTATCCTGCCAAGGATATAACGGCCAACCAGCTTCCAAAGCTTCAGGGCATCTTCCATGCACCCAAACTTTCAAGCAGCTTCAGGGCATCTTCCATGCATCCAAACTTTCAAGCAGCTCGAGCTGAGCAATCTTTAAAAAAAAAAAAAAAAAAAAAAAAAATGAAAGGGTGTGGCCACAAAGCCTTCAGAGCTTTCCTGCCAGCAGAAAGAGGGAGGCTGAGCCCTGAAAGGATTATGCTAGGAACAAAACTTGAATCTCCACATCCTGCCAAACAAAAACGCACCTAAAAACAAGATGGGAGGGAGAAAGTGCTACTGCAGTGGTGATCATTCAAATAACTGTTGTTGTGTTAAGTGCATCTTACACAACTGTACTGTGTATTATACTGATTACTCCTGCAGTAGCCCTGGCTATATGCCTAGATTACCACAGCCAACCACGTTTGGCAGATGGAAGGAGCAGCCCAGGAACCCCTGGAAAATGGCCTACCAAATCTAGAGAAGGCATCAAGTTTACAGTTCTTCTCGAGGTATTACAGAAGAACAAGTAGCAACTTCTAGGATATTTCTAAAATCGAACCCCTTCCAAAAAGCCACAGATGAAGCTAAGGCCCTGGAAAAGAGGAGCCTTGATCCTACGTGAAATAGATTTCTTACTGAAAGTGTAACAAAAAAAAGAAGTTGTGTCTTACCACAACGTGCCATCTGTATTGCTGATCCTCATTCAGTCATTACGTATGGGTATCGGTTCCAAGCTCGGAACCGAGCCAGCCATTTTCCAAGCTCGCATCAGCTTCAAACTCTTGAGCTAAACTCTTAACCACAGCTCCCCTCTCCCTGTTACCTCAAACTGAGTTTGCGAGTTAAAGAAGGTAGAGGCTACCTCTGGTCAAATAACCTAAGAGAACTGGATGGTGAGATCCACTAGAAACCACAGGAGGGGGAAGGGGGGAGGGTCGTAATGACTGAAGGAGGATCAACAATACAGATGGAATGTTATGGTAAGACATAACTTCATCTGATATTGTTAATCCTTGTTCATTCCTTACGTATGGGAAAGAGTCTCCAGCTACCTCTATTCTTGGGAGGCTCTCATGGAAGGACATTCTTGAGCACCATAGAACCAAAAGATGCTCTTCCCCTGGAGGCCAAATCCAATTTGTAATGACTGATGAAGGTATGAGGCGTAGCCCAAGTTGCAGTTGCACAGATGTCATGTAAAGAAGCTCTGGCATGGAAGGCAGAAGTTGCCACCGACCTTGTTGAATGAGCTTTCATGGTAGTAGGCAACAAGATATTACGTTGTGTGTAAATAAAGGTCACATGGTCCTTCAACCATCTAGCTAATGTGACCTTAGCAACAGCCAATCCTAATCTAGGTCCAGAAAAGGCCAAAAATAACTGGTCAGATTTACGAAAGGGTTTAGTCCTGTTTAGGTAAAAACAGATTTGCCTGTGTATATCAAGGGTATGTAGGCAATACTCTCCTCTGTTTGAATGGCTGGGAAAGAAAATTGGCAATTCAATGGCTTGATTAATGGACATTTCAGAGATCACTTTAGGCAGAAATGATGGATTAGTTCTCAGAGACACTATCTCTATGAAAAATCAAGTATGGACTCTTGATACATAAAGCTTGAAGTTCAGAAATACGTCTGGCAGAAATAATAACGACCAAAAACAAGGTTTTCCATGACAAACACTCGAGGTCGCAAGAAGAGGCTGGTTCAAAAGTTGCCATTGTCAGAGCTTATAGTACTAATGATAAATCCCATGGTTGAATAGGTTGTCTAAAAGGTGGCTTCAGATGAGTCACACCTTTCATGAAGGTCTTGCACAATTTATGGGACATAAGAGAGGAATCTTGGACACCCTAATGAAAATTAGAAATTGCAGCCAAATGAACTCTAATGGTAGAAGCCGATAGACCCAATTGAAACAGGTCTGCCAGATGGTCTAGTATTATCGACAGTGGTGCTGAAAAGGGGTCTACTTGTTTATCTTTCAACCAACCGGTAAATCTTTTCCACTTGCTCAGATAAGTAATTCTAGTGGAGGACTTATGAGAAGCAATGAGAATATTTTATTTTTATTCATTTATTTATTATTTGTTGACCAGGAAAGTCTGACTAGGTTCCACAGATCCTGTTTTCAGCAGAGGCCCGGGGAGAAATGCTCCAGATCACGTACTGATAAAGAAAGATCATTCTGCCTGTCAATCAAGGGAATTGGAGTAGCCAAGCCGTTAGCTTCAAGCTATTCAGGTCGGGATGAATCAGGTTCTTTGGGTGTGAGATCAACTCCGGGATTGAATGGAGGATCCATGGTCAATCTAGCAGGTGAGGCCAAAGGAATGGGAACCAAATCTGTTGTGGCCAATATGGTGCTATGAGGATTACCTTGCTCTTCAACCGCTGGGCTTTCTTCAGGAACTGGAGAATGAGAGGAAAGGGCGAAAATGCATAGAGGAGACCAGAGGGCCAATCGAGGACTACAGCGTCCCTGGGTGACTGTCCCGGAGGGGGAATCAGGCGAAGTAGTTGCTGCATTTGTAGTTGGCCGGGGATGCAAAGAGGTCACAGCAAGGACGGCCCCAGCGGTGGAAGATCTCCACCACTATCAAGGGATTCAGGGACCACTCGTGAGGTTGCAGAATGCACCTGCTTAGTCTGTCTGCTATCACGATGGAACTCCCGGGAATGTGCTTTGCTAGAAGAAAACGGTTGGTAGCCATCGCCCATTGCCATATCCTCATGGCCTCTTGACAAAGGGGGTAAGATTTGGTTCCACCTTGCTTGTTGATGTACCAGAATACCACCATGTTGTCTGATTGAATAGCAATTGTCCGAGATGGCAGCAGGGGATGGAATGCTTGCAACACCAGAAGCACCGCTCTCAGCTCTAGAACATTTATATGCACATGGGCCTTTGGTTGGGACCAAGTGCCTTGGACAGTCTGTCCCTGACATAGCCCCCCCCAATCAGGGAGGCATCCGTGGTCACTGTGGCCTTGGGTTGCTGGGGGGAAAAGGGGCGAGACCATTGAGTGAGATTGTCTGCCATCCACCAATTTAAATTACTAACAACCTCCTTTCCAATATTCAGCATGGTTTCCGACCAAACCATAGCACCACCAATGCCTTACTCTCCTTTACTATCCTTCAGCATAAAAACAATGGCCATCTTTCATCTACTACTTTCCTAGACCTATCTAAAGCATTTGACATGGTCCCACACAAACAACTTATCTCTGTCCTTAATAACCTATCCCCTCACTCAGTCACCAACTGGTTTCAGAGTTACCTGTCTGACCGCCAACAATCCGTTGTATGGCAGAATGACATATCTGCCCAACTACCTGTTTTCATAGGGGTTCCCCAAGAATCCATCCTTGGACCCCTACTCTTCTCTGTTTTCACCAATAATCTAGCCTCTGCCACCAAACATGGCACACTTATACAATACGCAGATGACTCAACCATCATCTGCTGAGACCAGTCCCTACCCAAACTGCAAAAACTCACACAGAAAGCCTTTTCCTCTGTTGAAACTTGGTTATCCGATGCCCAATTAATACTCAACCCAAACAAAACTAAACTAAACTACTTATCTTCCAACCCACCAAACATACTCAAAACAACTCTCACTCACAGCAAAAGACGACATCACTATATACCCAACTGAACACACCAAATTGCTAGGAGTGGAAATAGACAAACTAAAATTTGGCATTCACATATCCATGCTCATAAAAAAGTCCACAAAAAACTAGGAGCGTTGTACAGAAATAAGCAACTTCTCACCAAAGCAGCAAAGATTTCAATAGCAAATTCCCACCTTATCTCCACCCTACTTTATGCCTCTCCAATATATACCAACCTAAGGCAATGCGATCTAAACAAGCTACAGACCTGCAACAACAAAATTGCCAAATTCGCCACAGGGGCATCCTACCCTAGTCACCACTGTCTCTCACTTGCTGAACTGGGCTGGCTTGAACTCCCTCACCTCCTTCAATGGTATCAACTCTCACTCACTCACACACTAGTAAACCATCCACTAAATTGTCCTATCCCTCCAGAATCTACTCAAACCCTTTTGCACCACAAGACCTTTAAGATCCAGAAACAAAAATCATTGCAGAACACTAAAGCCAATAACTCTGCTGGTGAAGCACTATTCTCTTGCACCATAGCCAAATTATGGAACTCCCTCTCACCCACAATTACCTCCATAGCATCATGCATCCACTTCAAAACATTATTAAAAGCGCACCTAAAAACACGCTGGCTATGCCCTTGCAACTCCCACTCTAATATCACCCACCCCATTCAACCACTACCTTTCTTTCCACTCCACTAACTACCTTGATTATAGCAAGCTCAGATGCTCATAAGCCTAGTACTTATTATACAGCAGGAACTTCTTATTGTAACATTTGTTAATGTCGGTTATGTACTGCACAGATAAAGATTCTAGTTGTTTACTGATGTACTATGGTCTTCATCTGTAAAAATGTTTTAAGTAATTGCCATGTTAAATTGTTAAATCGCTATGTAATCCAATGCAACTACTGTCTGTTTATTTTAACTGTGGAGCTTTTCTCCCAGGGCCTCCGCTGAAAATGGACCTACGTCCAGTCGGACACTCCCGATCAACAAATGTAAATAAATAAATAAATACTGTTTGCACCTGTGGGTTACTCGAATCATGGCTGAAAGATGATGCTGAAAAGGATACCATTGGGTGAGCAGTAGCCACTGTAGAAGCCTCATGTGAAACCTGGCCAGGAGAACAATGGTGATGGAGGCTGCCATAGAACCCAACAGCTGTAGAACAGAGAGTCGTGGATTTTTCCTTTGAAAGGATTGGAATTAGTTGTTGCTTTATCCTTAAAATTCTGTGCTCTGGAATAGTAGCTCTGCAGGTTTTTGTGTCCATGATAACCACTATGAATTCTGTCAAATGAGAGGGGGTGAGATTTGATTTCTGCCAGTTTATGGTTAAGCCTAGCCTTTGAAAAGTGAGGAGAGAGTATGCCAGGGTTTTTTCCACTAGATGTATGGTGGGGACGGAAATAAGCCAGTCGTCTAGGTACGGAAACACCTGGAATCCTTGAAGTCACAAGTGAGCTGTGACAACTGCCATGCACTTTGTGAACACTCTGGGGGCTGTAAAGAGTCCGGAGGGCAGTACTCCGAACTGGTAGTGACTGGCTCCCACACGGAAGCGCAGAAATCTTCTTGATGGCCTGTCCACCTTTATGTGCTAGTACGCATCTTGAAGATCTATAGAGCACAACCAATCGTCTTTTTCCAAAAGCGGGAGGATAGACTGTATAGTGACCATCCGGAATTTTTGTACTCTCACAAACTTGTTCAATACACTGAGATCCAAAATTGGTCTCCAGTCCCCGGTTTTCTTTGGCACCAAAAATATAGAATCCGGATCCTATCTGGTATGGAGGGACTACTTGGATGACTCTCTTTCTTAGCAGCTTTTCTATCTCTAGTGCTGCTTCTTCCCTTTGACGGGGTGGAACGTCGGGAAGATTTTTTGAAGGGACGGGACAACGATCGAAGGGATATAATAACCTCTGGTTATGATCCTTTGTACCCAAGAATCGGTGATGATGATTAGCCAGGCAGAAGGGTACAAGGAGAAACGTCCCCCAACCACCTCCAGAGGAAAAGAGTTGGGCCGCTCTTCAGGAGCGCTGGCAGGATTGGCCAGGGAAAGAATCCCTGGAACACTGGTTACGCGGTCCCCCTCTGCCCTGAAAGGAGCGTCTTCCTTGTGAGTTTCCCCCTGTGTCTCTGGGGGAGAACTCGGCCTGTGCGTCACTGAAAGGACCCCGAGATTTCTTGAACCATATCTTCCCACTCTTTTGGTTTAGGGAGAAAGCACTTTAGGGGAAGAATAATGGACACCTATGGCAGAAAGGGTCTTAACATCTTGTTCACATATGGCCAGTGTGCTTTTAACTTTGGGCCCAAACAACGAGGAGGGCTCAATGGAGGCATTAAGAAATGAAGACTTAAAAAGTTCAGCGAAGTTGCACAAGCGCAGCCAGGCATATCGTCTCAATACCACAGCTGAACCTGCCACTCTAGCTGCTCCTTCTGATGCGCGAGATATAAATCGCATAGAGGAGTTAGACATAGACTCAATGGTGGCCAGCTAAGAGGCCACTTTGTCATGGACCTCATCAGACACTGCACCAGCCAATGTTTCAGAGAGCTCAGAAACCAGATCCCTTTGAAGCCTGGTACAATGTGCCATATAATTCAGGGACCTGATAGCAAAGGTCACTGAAGCAAAAGTGCGCTTCCCTATTCTGTCCAGGATCCGGGACTCTCTGTTAGGCGGATAGACAGTCTGGCTTTCTTCTTCTGCCAGATCCTTTTTTGTTGTGGCCTCCACCACCAAAGCATCTACAGGAAGACCTTTGGACCAATGGGGATCTGAAGCAGGACGGGACAAGATCTTATCTGGCCTCTGGGGAATAGCTTCAACAGTATCAGGGGCCTTCCAAGCACGCTGCACGATAAACTTGACAAGTTCATCTGCAGGTGGAGTATCCCAGGAAGTAGGGGGCGGGCACGAAAAGCCTGCAGGAACACAGATTCCTCAGGGGTCGGATTAGAGGGCTGCCAGTCACCTCTCCGTTTCAGGATTTCAAAGATATCGCCAAAGGATACCTCAGAGGGTGACCGAGGGGATCCTTCCCCCTCATCGAAATCTGTGTTTTCGGTGACAGACTCCTCTGTGGAATCCATGTGCTTCCTCTTACACGAACTTTTCCAGTGGGCCTCCTCAGCGGGAGAAGCTGGGGAAGACAATGGAAAAGGGGATTCCTGGGGGGAATATGTCCTGAGGCCCTTGCACCTGGTGTCCACTAGGTGCGACTTGTGAAACCAGTGTACCAGAGGAGGGCAGAGGTATAGACAATCCGGTATCGCCAGCAGCAGCGAAAGCCTTCTCCATCAGTTGGAAGGCTGGTCCACCAGGAGAGGAGTATACATCAAGGACAGGGGGCACTCCTCCTCTAAGTGGCTCAGCCTGCCGACTCGGAGTCCCTAGATGGCTGTGGAGCAGCAAGCTATGCGTATCCCAACTGACATCCTGGGTCGTAGCAAAACTTTCCTGCCATGAAGACAACTGTGGTTCCTTAGTGAGATCCATAAAGGGAACCGCAGAAGGGGAAGACTGTACTATATCCATGGACTTCAAATGAAGGAGGAGAATAAGAAGGTGTCTTTGGAGATGGGTGATGACCTCCCAAGGAAGATAGCTCCTGGGGGGGTGGAACACCTCTGGCCAAGAATGCTTGGTCTGCAAGACGCAACACATCATGTTCAGAAAGACTTCTCTTGGACCTCACAGAGACTGAGGGAGAAACAGGCCTGTCCACAAAAGAGGCAGACTCGGTGCCCATCTCATCTAATTGCACCGAGGACGATGATGCCGAGAAAGACTGAACTACTGTAGTCTGCACAGAAGTCGTCATTGGTGCCGATGTCAATGTCTGCACCGACACAAGGATCGGTGCCTAAGTGGTTGTCTGTGCCGAAACTGGAACCGACAAAACTGGTGTCATTAATAAAGGCCTCAGTTCCGAGGAAGATCTCCGAGCTGACGCAGTCAAGGTCTGCGCCAACTGAACGGTCTGTGTCGAAACAGTGATAAAGGTCTGAACCGAGGAGACACTCGGTGCCGATATGTAGAAGGCTGCAGGAGAGGACGGAGCTGAAATCACTAATGAAGCCAAAGGCCCAGGTGCCGAAGGTCTGGGCACCGAAAGCACTGGGGCTGACTGAGAAAGCTCCGGAGCCGAAATTTTAGCCTTTTTAGATTTTGGTTGTTGAGAGTCCCCAGCCGGGGACAAAAGCAAGGATTTAGCTTTAGTAGAAACATCCATTTTCTTATAGGCTTTAGGAGGGGTTGAGACCTCTGAAAAGGGAGATTTTAGAAGTCCCTTTAGTATCAGCTTATTTTTCCTTTCTAACAAAGTTCTATTAGAAAAGTTTTCACATATAGTACAAGGTGGTTCAACAGATTAATGGGAAGCTCCCAAACAATAAACACAAAGAGTGTGCATCAGAAGTAGGCAGTTTATGCCCACAATCAGAACACCGCTTAAACCCCGGACTACCCTTTTTATCTGCAATATTAACAAATAGAGAAGTACCAACAATGGTACAAGAGAGTACCCGAAGGTATGAAAAAGAAAAGGACAGGATTACCAACAATGGTAAGGGGAATTTACCTCGCGGTAAAAAGGATAAGTAAAGATCAGAAAAAAACCTGAGGAAATTATGAACGCTAGATGCGATAGGGCAAGAGACAATAAAATATCAACTTTTCTCAGAGAAAAGTAATTTGTAAAGCAATTAAACAACAATTGACTGTACTTAGCTCAAGAGAAGTAGCTTGACACGACCGGATGGCAACGCGGCAAACAAAATCTGAGGTAACAAGGAGAGGGGAATTGTGGGTAAGACTTTAGCTCGAGAGTTTGAAGCTGACGCGAGCTTGGAAAATGGCCGGCTCAGTTCCGAGCTCGGAACAGATACCCATACATAAGGAATGAATGAGGATCAACAATATCAGATTGTCACTTATTACCTTTTCAGGAAATAGACAACTGACATGAAGATCTTAAAAACACAGAATTCTGTCAAGATAGTACCAGAGCCGTTTGTGGATTATCCAAGGTCTGAAGTATCCTTTCTCCCACATTTTTAGATTCAGTCATGAAAATGGGGTGATGGATTGTTTGGCTTAAAGTAAGCATGGATACCATGCATAAAAAGGAGGATTAGTTCTATAAAAAAAAAAAAGTAACTATGGAAAATCAGTTAGGGCTGACTCGCCCTAAGATCTTGCAACTGAGATACTCTTGTTGTAGAAGTCAGAGCTATCAGTAAAACTGTTTTCCATGTTAATATCCTCAAGTCAGTCATATCAGCTGGTTCATCTTCCCTGACTTTCTCTCTAAATATAACATCAGCCTGTTTTCCCTCGCTTCATATTTAAAATAAATAAAAGTATTGAGTTAAGATCAAGACGAGAAGATGAAGAGATCTAATAAGGTATATACCTTTCTCAGATAGATATTGTATCCATTATCAGGTAAAATTTAATAGTATACAAGTGTTGGTATGTTTTACCCTATTGTTCTGATGCTGAGTTTGGAGTTGAGTGCAAACATATTAGCAAGGCTATGAAAGGAAAGTGTTAGAGAGCAGCAGAATTGTTACAACTGTGCAGTTGTTTACCTTGGGGAGTAGCAAGAGCAAAGCCAATTGTTTGTATAATGGGATTTCAGGAGGTGTTTGAATAATGGGATTTCCGGAGGTATTTGAATTGGGTACTACAAGTAGTGGTAATTATATGGCTTGGGAGTGAGTTCCAGTTTTGAGCTATTGTGTAGTCAGAGAGACTTTCCTGCTTAATTTTTATGTCTAATTACATGAATGAGGTTTTGGCTGCTAGATCTTAGGGGTCTAGTGGTGGTGTAGGGCTGAATTAGTTGGTGGAGTGCAGGTGTTTACTCAGGGTAGTAGTAGCAGAGCATATGTGCTACTGAGACTTGATTAAGTTGTACTAGCTGAGGAAGATCCAGCCACTTGAGTTGCAATAGGGAATGACAGTGATGGGACCTATACATGGAGTCTGTAGCAAACTTGGCAATCTTGTTGCAACATGATTCCAGTATGCGAAGTTAGGTAAGGTGAAGATTAGTTAGGATAGGGGAAGCATAAAGAAGGATGGAAAGGAGGTGGGTTCTTGCAATAGTGGCTTTGGTCTGTTTAGTCATGAACTGCTTGTTTCTATAGAGGAGTCCTAATTTTCTGTTCACCTTTTTGATGGTTTGTGCTATGTGGATATCAAATCTCAGGTGGATATCAAATCTCAGGTGATTATCAATCTCTACTCCTAGTAGTTTTGTGTGGTTGGTTGGTGAGATTTGAATATTATCTTTGGAGTTTATGATGAGGCTATAGTTTAAGGTAGGTGATCTGCCAGGAGTAAACAGGATTAGTTTTGTTTTCTTGTGATTAAGAAGTAGTTTTATGTTAAAAAAAAAAAGAAGTTTCAGCTAGAGTATAAAGTTATTTTGGGTAAGGGCATGTAGTTCCTTAATGCTGGAGGCTGCACATATTATGGTGGTGTCATTAGCATACTGTACTACTGAGGCAGTGGGGGATAGATATTGTGTAAATTAAAATGCTTTTCCCCAATATACTGTGTGTACAGTGAAAGGAAATGTGCAAGGCCAAACAGCAGTTTTCAAAATGATATGGCTTGCTTTACAAGAACAGTTATGTTCAGCTTAGATATTAACATATAACTTTGGGCTTTACTGTAAATACATCCTGTTATAGACAAATAAAAGGAAGTTGAGTGTCTCGGTTTTCAGATGCAGAAATAAATAAATAAAATGCAGACAGGTCAAGTGACGCAAAGATGATGTGGAGAGACTTTTGTGAAGTCTTCAGATACAGCAAGGACCAAAAAAGGGCATGAAATAACCATGGACTTTTTCATGACAGACAGAAACCAGTACAAGAAGTCACAAGGACATTAAAAATAACATTGGTTGAAGGGAGTATATCAAACTGGACATTATGTTTCATTCAGTAGTGACGTTTTAGACTAAGTGTGCCTTAGTCTCCTCATCTGTCTAGCTGTGTTATAATAGAATTGAAATAGCTCTGACAGAATTAACTGTATGGTAAGAATTTGTTCTGAGACAAATAAAGAACAACAGATACTGTAGTACGGAGTTTGTCTGGTCTACTTTTGGACATTTTTTCAGTGACATTTTCTTCAGTGGCAACATTTCTTCAGTGTGAGCCTTGGCAAGTGACTGTGACCATGTATCTTTTACCAGCAGTTAATATTACAGAGGGATCCCTACTACTTACTACGTTAGTTCAACAGAACAGTTCCAGTGCTTTAACAGAGAAACAGTTCCAGTACTTCGTTGGTGGACACAAGCTGTCCTGCGTCAGACCACCTACAATTTGTCTGTGGAGAAACTCCGTCCTTTTCCAGATTGACTTCAGCCTGATCACCTGCTTGTCTTTTGCATACATTATGGTACTTTCTTCACCGTTGTAACATGGATGCAAGTACAGACAGTTAACTTTACAGTGCCCACATATTGTATATATACATTTACATGGTTCAACCTTCTGTGTCAGACATAAAATGTAAATCTGAAATGTTTGCTGTTCACACATTAGATAACAGTTGTGTTTGTAAATGTAAAAATGCCTATAATCCATACATAAAATGTACACCAATTCATAAAGACTGTTTTGTTATGTGGAAATAACTTTCCAAACTTATGTCTATCTTGTCACAGGAGTCTAGTATGTAAGCCATACCATAAGATATATCCTCTTCTGATAAACAATCTGTTTGATTCTAGCTTTGTTAGTTCTTCACATATACAGCAGTTAAATGTACCTTCTGCAGTCACCTAAATCTCATTCAGTACAGGTGTGTGTAATTATTGTCAGTCATGTAATAGACTACATAAAAATATTACTTATAGTAAATATTGCAAATGCACAAACAGAAGAATGTTCTAACATAGTACAAAGTGCTATCAATAGTACCCTTTTAAAGAAAAGGTTTTCACAGCTTTTCAAAATTTCCCTAGAGACACTAGTAAGGGGCAATAATGCCATTTAGAGAAACAGACTCAGCATAGCATTCAGACTTTACACAGGTTCATAGGTAGGTACTAGGCTATCGGCCCTGGGGCCTATACATGCCCAGCCAAAAAGGTATCCTGGCTTTTGCCACCCAAGAAAATAATTTTCCTGTGCCACTGTCGAGCAGAGCCACAGAGATGATCCCCGGGGTGAATTTCCTATTTCCCGTTAAATCATCAAGATTTGTTTTGAAAAGTGCTAATGAGGAGCTTTGTTTGATATACATAGGTAGTTTATTCCAGAGTATGGGAAGTCTCTGGGACAGGAATCTATCCCTCCGGCATGTTCTGTTTATTGTGGTGACAAGGTTTAGGTCCCTAGAGCGTGTAGCTCAAAAGGATTGGGACTTCTTTAAGTGGAGCATGTCCAACAGCTCTGGGTTTGACTTAGCTTTGTATATTAGGCAGAGATCACCTCTGAGTAGGCGATATGCAACGGAGTAAATCTGGAGTTTTTTTAGATGGTCTGCGTAGGGCATCTGTTTGAGACCGGTAATCCTCTTTGTGAGGTATTTCTGCGGCCTTTCCAGTTGTTGTAGATGTCTTGTGAGGTAAACACCAAAAGGGGTGTTGTACTCTATAATGGGTCTAATGAGTGATGAGTAGAGGGGAACAATGACCTCTATTTTTCTGGATGATAAACCTTTTATGATGAGGTGTGCCACGTAGAAAGATTTCCAGACTACTGTGGCGATGTGATTATCAAAGGAGAGACTACTGTCCACCTGTGTCCCAAGGTCTCTTATCACGCTTTCGGTGTTAAGTATACTACCGCCTATGTTGTAGTTCATGGGTACAGAGTTTTTACCAAAGGGGATGACCATGCACTTTTTGGCATTGAGCTTGAGGCCATGGCTTTGACACCAGGCATCTGTCTCAGTGAGACCCTTTTTTAGGATGTCCACATCGTTAGGAGTTTTGATTACGGCTCCTAGTTTGCAGTCATCTGCGAACTTCGTTAGCCAAAGACCTTCTGTGTTAGCCTGTACTTCAGAGAAGTAGATTCCAAACAGGAGAGGAACAGGACTGAACCCTGTGGTACTCCACTTGTCACTGGTCTGAAGTCGGATTTGGAGTCTGCTACTTTCACAGTGTGGACTCTGTCAGTGAGGCAGTTGGCAACCCATCTTGTGACATAAGGATTTATACTTAGTTTAGTGAGTTTATCTATAATTCCAGAGTGGGGGATGGTGTTGAAAGCCTTGGCAAGATCTAGATAGGCTGTGTGAAACACCTTACCCTTGTCTACGGCTTTGGTGACTGCTTCAAAGAAGTCTATCAAGTTTAGGAGACATGATCTGCCTTTTACAAACCCGAACTGGGTGGGGTCCAGAGTTTGGAGATTACCAATGTCTTTGTTTATAAGTTCCATGATGATACATTCCATGGCCTTGCAGACCAGGCTTGTCAGGCGAATGAGGCGGTAGTTCCCAGGGTCCGTGGTGGCTCCCCCCTTGTGAAGTGGGATAACGGTTGCTGTGCGCCATTCAGCAGGCACAAAGCCTGAGGTGAGGCTATGATTGAACATGGTACTTGGGTGGGGTGCCAGTTCCTTCTGTATTAAGTGCAGAACGCAGCCTGGGATGTTGTCTGGTCCCATGGATGCTGTGTTCTTGGCTTTGGAGAGTGTGGTTTTTACCTGTGTAGCCATGATTACAGGAACTTTGCATTCTTCCGGTATAGAGATGGGCTCTTTAGGGGTGGGGGGGTAAAGTTAGCACTGAACCTATCTGCCAGGATGTTGGCAATATCAGTTGGGTCTGTATATTTAGTGCCATTATGCTGTAACTCAGAGCAGATCCGAGTGTTGCCATCGAGATTCTTGACATAGCTATAGAATGCTTTGTAGTTGTCTTTAGAATCAGTGGCGATTTTGTTTTCGTAACTAGCTTTGGAGGATTTTATCAGGGATCGCAGCTTCTTACTGAAGCGGACCAGGGAGCTCCTCCACTCGTGGGATTTTACTCTTTTGCAACAGTTTCTTCCTTCTGTTGTACAGTCAGTTTGTTTATGGCAGGGGACCACCAGATTGGCTTCCTTTTTTTGGAAGAAAGCGTCTTGGTTCTGTTTGGGATAGCACAATCCATACACTCATGTAAGTGCTTATAAAGTGCAATTGTGTAGGATTCAGTAGTTGTAACTGTATTGTCCAACTGCATGGGTGTCATGAAGTTCACCACTTCTGTCTTAAGAAGCATGAAGTTGGCTGTTGAGAAATTTTTTTCCCATGGTTTCCTTAATGGGGGGTAGGGGCAGAATGTGGATATCTAGGGTAATTAGCTTATGGTCAGATCGGACCAATGAGGTGTCAACTTCAGGTGTGGAACACCGGTCACTCATGTTGGTAATGAGTAGATCTAGGATATTGTTGCCCTGGTGGGGGTGTGGATAAGTTAATCCAGGGCATTGGAGTTTATGAATTCCAGAAAGGGTTGAGCGAAGGAGTTGGTACGTGAGTTTTCCCAGTTAATGGTGGGGTAGTTGAAATCGCCCATTATTAGGGTGAACCCTAATATTTTCCAGTACATCAAGAAAAGAGGAGTGGGAATCCTGGGGCATGGTGGATGATCTGTAGCAAGCTACAATTTGGATTGCAGTTTTGCCCAGTTAGTTGCACTTGGATAACCTTGTCTGCATTATGCTGAGCAACTAGCCTGGAGGTGTGGATATCCTTAATGATTATGGACACAACTCTGCCTTTGGTGTTCCGGTCCAGGTTACATGGCCAAAATGTGTGGTAAGGGTTATAGCCTGGTAGTGCAGGGGTGCTCTCTGGAGCCTTGAACCAGGTCTCAGTCACTGCACAGATATCTATGTTCTCCATTTTAAGGAGTGCCTCGAGTGAATGCATTTTGAGATTTAGACTTCTAGCATTGAGTAGCATCACCCTCAGCTTTTGCTTGCCTGTTCCTGTTACGATGGTGATTTTGTCATTTGAACCTTGCCTAAAAAAGGTACTATAGGGGCGGCAAGAACCTTAGCCAGTATCCGGAATCCCAGGGGTGACAGGTGCAGGCCATCTCTGGCAAAGCATCGTGGTCTGTCGACCAGGTCATCCCAGGCAGACACTGGATCCCTTTAGAATGGCACCAGAAGCTTAGCCAACTGTTGAAGTTAATCATTTTGTCCTTGTACTGCGGCATCATTCTGGGTGATGGCAGAATACTACTCAGGGCTAGGGTCATACCTGCCTGGGCTACAAGATCGGAGAGCTCTTCCATGTCTCTTTTCATGTAGTCCAGGGAGGTACGTCTCAGGTCATTCACACCAACATGGACAATGACAGAGTCATATTTGTACTTGTTGTGGAGTGACCTGAGTGCGTGGGTTATGTGGCGGATCCTGGCACCAGACAGGCAGCTGACAGTAACCTTCTCCTTGTTTAGCCTGGTGAGTGGGACATCAGTGTACCTGACTATAGAGTCACCTATGACTAGTGTGTTGGGTACGTTGTTTTGCCTTATTGGCTGTGGTTGAGTGGCACATTGAGTCTGCGGGCTATGTGTCATTTGGATTGTGTTGGAGGGTGAAGGTTGCTTGCATTTCTGCTTTGGAGGTCTCTGTTACTTGAGCAGATTATTATTGAGAGCCTCCGCAAATGTATTTGTGTTTCTGTGTGTGGATTTTGGTGGTGTAGATTTAGTGAGACTATGTGATGAGTGTGGTGTGGTGCAAGTGTTTATCTTCTCCTCTTGACTGTCAAGTTCAGTCTTGATTGGAGAGAGCTTTACCTCCAGTTTGGCAAGATAAGTGCATCTGTCACAGGTTGTAGTGTTGGGTGGTAGAGGAAGAGGGTTGTCTGTGTACATGAGGCAATTTCTACATTGCCCCAAGATGCCCAGATTCATCAGACAGACAGGAGAGAACACTGGGAGCTGACCCTTGGACATGCCTGAATAAAAAACTAATTTCCTCCAGATACGTGAGAACAAGAGCTGTTTTTCTCTAAGCAAGTGAGGAAAATAAGTACCAAACTGTTTTCCTCTAGGTAATGAGGAAGGTTGAGTGCTGTAGTAATTAGTAGGTTATTTAGTGCTTACAAGTTCTGAACAAGTGCTGATCACGAATAAGCAAATTCAAGTGCTAAAACTAAGAATCTTTATCTGGACTAAACTAGTTACAGGAAAGTGGGGAAATAAGTGCAAATGTGGGCTTTTAAATCAGAAAGTTGAGAGAGATGGAAAAACTGCCCAAATGGCCAATAACTACAATTTGTGGGCCAGAACCAGAGGACTCCTTATGTGGTAGATAGTTTACCTAGTGCTTACCACTCCCACTGATAAGCTAGAAGGCTTCCCTCCAACACAGAAAGCTTGGGGGGGGGGGGGCTCAGAAGCTTACATACGGTCCTGGATACAGCAAATCTGAATCTGGACTACACTAGTTACAGAAAAGGTATTATATATATATATATATATATATATATATATATATACACACACACACACACACACACACACACACACACACACACATAGAGAAAAGTAGCTAAAACAGCAGTCAAAACAATTCAAATGCAGTGCAAGCTAGCACACTTGAGTATGTAGCAAAGTTAGACCAAACAGTTTAAAAAATGCAATTAAAATAAAAATGACTAAAAACAAGTGCAGAAGGAGTCTATTAGGTAGAATGAGGTAAAGAGATGGAACTGGGGGAAGTGTCCCAGATCAAATCTACAGTGGGGGCAGGCAACTGCTAAAGCCTCCAAATTTAAACAAGACAGGAATAGGGAGCATGGGTATGGGAAAACCAACACCTTCAGCAGAGATCTGAAAAACTATACAGTGAAGCAAAAATTATAGTGCACAACTAAGTCAGCCAGCAATTATATAAAATTAGTCAAACAACAATTACCAGTACACAACTCTGAAGTGCCAGAAAAATATGCTCAGCTCTGTATATCTCCAGATAGTTTGAAGAGCACTCTTGTCAGGACACAGGAAGGCTCCAGCAATGATACATAATGACATTTCTGGTTTAACTTAATCAGACAGAGCCCAACAACATTTACTAAGGGCACAAACTACAGAGGTTAATCTGACAAGACTGTTAGAAGCAGCCCAGCAAGGTTTACATTGGGCAGGGTTAAGCAGAAATGACAATTATTTCTCCTGCTGATATATCTCAATAGTCTTGTTTATTACAGACTCTGCCCTCAGTGGCAACACAAAAAAAATATATATAATTTTGTTTCAATATTTTGGCATTTAAACAATGGTTGACAAACATTGTGTGGTCTATTTCAAATAATGCTTTATTACATATTTTTTTTGCATTTACACATGCCAGCTTGGGTTAGAAGGGGAAAGGGGAATCATCAACAGTAATGGCAAACCCCTAAAACATGCTCCAGTACGAGAGTTATGGGCATTAATTCCCAAAATGCTTTAGGGGGGAAAGTTTAGTATTGTCAAAATCAAAGCACATAAAAAATATACAGGAAAGGCTACAGTAAATGCTTTGGCAAATGGCAAAGCAAAGCAATCAGCTAAAACAAGTGAGTGTCTAGACTAAGTAACTGTTTTGCAGTCTAAATAGCATGACAGAAAAAAACTAAACTAAATAATGTTTAGGTCAGGCAAAATGTTATGTTAAAGCAGTTCCGTCAGACAGCGAATGGCATTCTGCAAAATGCATATGCAGCTTTAAAATCGGTTTCTGCCTGACAGACAGATACAGACTAGAGATTAAGCCAGAGTGCTACACAGTTGAAAAAAGTATGCAGTATTCCAGATGCACATAGGAAATGTACAAAAATAACTTGTACACTAAGCGGTGAAAGGAAGGGGATGTACTACATGGTCTAGTGACGTTTTAGACTAAGTGTGCCTTAGTCTATTCATCTGTCTAGCTGCGTTATAACAGAATTGAAATAGCTCTGAAATAATTAACTGTTTGGCAAGAATTTGTTCTGAGAGAAAGAATAAAAGATACGGTAGTACGGAGATTGTCTGGTCATTTTTGGACATTTTCTTCAGTGGCAAAATAAAGGCCTCTGCTTGATATTTCTTCAGAGAAGAAAAATACATTTCTTCAGTGGCGACATTTCTTCAGTGGGCAATGAAGAAGAGATGTCATTAGTTAAGAGAGAGAACAACAGTGGGCCAAGGATTGATCCTTGAGGGACTCCTATGGATATTGGCAAGAGGGAGGACAGCTTTTCTTGCCAAAGGACTGCTTGTTGACTTTCTGATAGGTAGCTGTTGAACCATAGTATAGTGGAGGAGCATACATTTAGAGGTTAGAACATTTGGTTAGAAATTCAAAACTGCAGACAAATGGTTGAACACAAGAGCAATCTAATGGAACCAAACGTTGGAAATTCTTTCCCCACATTCACTGATTTACTCATTATTCAAGTACCAAATAGCACTTGCGTATGATCACAACCGGGTTGCAAAGAACTCACGCTTGATATCGATATGCCCTTCACATGCCGACAAATGTATTAATGTTAGTTTATGTAACCTGATTCATTACAGTCTTTACTTACCTTTATGATGTAACATTTCATTCCTGTACTAATATGTTAGCGTCCCATCACAGTTAAGGATGTAACATCTTCACCATAGCATGTGGTGCTTCCACATCTATCCTACGTTTTGTTCTGTATGCGAGTATTGTCCAATGCCAATTTTAAAATTATAACCATTTCTGAAATGCTGTTTTGCCCCTACATGACATTGGGTAGTTCACTGAACTTTACTGTCAATCATGTCAACACACAAAGTATATCCATACACTGTAATGGATGCCTCACAGGTCAAGCACGCCTTCTCGTCTATTAAACAGCAGGAATGCACCCCCATGGTATTCCTCAAGTGAGGTCACCGATGGCTAAATATGATGTATGCACCCACTTTCTTCTTAACATTTTTGGCTTACGAAGCTGTTTTACACACAAGACATTTCATAAACTTCTGTTTGTGTTTATAACTACAAATTTCTGTACGGACACTTTCTGGCACCTGTTTATTGCAGTTTCTTAAAACTGTACGTATAAGCGTGACTTGTTCTGAAAGGGGTTGCAATAAGATTTTCGCTTTATCAACCTGTGTTACACCAAACAAATGTGTTGTACTTCTGTTTGTGTTACTAACAATTTCGATACCTACCTTTTCTGCGACCTATTCATTGAGGACTTTACTTAAAATATACAAGGTACTTAAAAAATCAACTATGTCACAGAGAAAGTTATCAATATTAACAAGTCTAAAATAATCCTAAATCCTCTAAGAATACCAAAATTAGATGAAGATGACGCACAACAATTAACAGTTAAGATAGGAGGAAATGAGAAAAACAGTGATGTATAAACAATTTGGAGGAAACTCTCCAGGAATAGAGGATAATCCTGTAGAAGTTTGGAAGGTAGGAGAAAAGAGAGAAATATCTAGGTTTAGTTTGACAGTATTTTAAAAGGAAGGGAAGCACCAACATCCTCAAAGAATGGTAAGTATACTACCTACAGACTATAGACATCACACCAAGCTTCATAGAGGCCCATTTCAATTTTTAAATGGCGATTATAAAGTGATTATGTCTATAAAATATAGCTAAAAGTATGCCAAAGGAGTTGCCAAAATTGACAGATATGGACTTGTGGTTTTCTGAAGAGGAAGCAAACATTAAAAGAACAATGACTATCCAGAGGGAAGCAGAAAGTAATTTGCCAGAATAAAATGGAGTTTTATGAGTTAGGTAATGAAAGCATTTGTATTCCCTGATACAATAATAAGGCTGATTAGGAAGATATGAGAGATCATAGGCAACAATTAGGGTTACTCTACAATAAGCTCAGCCTAAAACGTAAAAGAAAAAAAAACACAGGCAGGGGTGTCCTCTTTTTCCCCCCTTTGTTATTTGCATTACATTTAAAGCCACTGGCAAAGAAAATAAGAAATTTAGAAATGCAAGGATACAATTGGTATGTCTATCAAGAAAAGTTGGCTTTATTTTCAGACAGCATTATTCTGTACCCGATAAAACCAGAAAAAGACATTCTGTTATGGCCATCAAGGATATGTGGGAAATGACTAACCAAACTATAATACAGAAACTGGAAGCTCTTTTTTTTTGGGGGGGGGGGGTTGATTCTTTCAGTTTTATATACAGGTTGAGCACATTTTTACCAACCAGTTGTGTACAGTAATTAAAAATAAGCTGAAAGATTTTAACAGGGAGGGGAAGGTAAAGGTCAAGTGGTATAAATAGATCATTCCAATAGAACAAGGTGGTTTAGGACTACCTAATTTGAAGGGTTATTTTAGCACTACACAGCTAAGGCTCATATACACAACACAAGCAGAAAAAAGAAGTTATGTACTTACCATAACGTTCCACGTTTGTAGTCCATATCGCCTACATTCTTGCTGGATGGGTTTGGAGCCTATACTCTGCTCCAACTCAGCCGATACTAAAGCTCGACAGCTTTTATTGGCTCGAGGCTAACCCCTATCCCATGGTGCCTCACAGCAATTCCCCAGATCGTGTTTGCAAGAAAGTAATAGGTACATAATAGTCAGTAAAGTATCAATAAGCATGCACATACAGACAGAACACTGTGTAATACTATCCATGCCAGTTGGATGGACAACTACAACCAGGTCAGACAATATAATGTATAGTCCCACCAGTTCCTGCAGAAAACAGGAAGGGGAAAGGAGGGTGGGATGTAAGAATGTAAGCGAAATGGACTACGAACATGGAACGCTAAGTAAAGACCTTCTTTATGTTATGTAGTCCTATCTCGCCGTAATTCTTGCTGGATGGGACAGTGTCCCTAGCACCTTTATCCCAGGTGGCTCAAACGAAGAGACTCTTCAGCACAGTGGACCCAAAGGATGGCCTGTCCCGGGAGGCCAAATCCAATTTGTAATGGGCAAGACCTCATACCTTTGTCACTCAAGTAGCTGCTGCACAAATGGTACCAGTTGGGAGCCTAGCTCTAAAGGCACATGAAGTTGAAACTGCTCTTGTTGAATGGCATTTTAGTTTGTTTGGTAACTGCTTGCCAGCAGCCTTGTAAGCAAATGAAATGCATTCTGAAAGCCATTTAGGCAGGGTAACCTTAGAAACAGGCAAGCCTTTATCTTTGTCTGAAAAGGAAACAACTAATTGGTCTGATTTTCTAAATTCTTTAGTCCTGTTTAGGTAAAACCTGAGAATTCTGTGGACGTCTAATTGGTGCAGTCTGTATTCTGATTTATTAGCATGAATTGGAAAGAAAACTGGTAGGTCAATAGTTGTGTTGAAATTATGCTCTGAACATACCTTAGGAAGAAAGGAAGGAAGGATTAGTTCTAAGTGAGACTCTATCCTTGTAGAAAACAATGCAAGGAGGTTGAATGGTGAGGGCTTGCAATACTGAAACTCTCCTAGCAGAAGTTGTAGCCACTAAGAACAATGTTTTCCAAGACAATTTCAGATCCGATGAAGAGGGTTCAAAAGAGGAAGAAATTAAAAATGTAAGAACTAGGTTTAGGTCCCAGAGCTCTGGAGGTTGTCTGATTGGAGGTCTGAGAAGGAGGACTCCTTTCAAAAAGGTTTTGCATAAAAAGAGTGGGACATGACTGGATTTCCCATGTAGCCAAAATGGTAATTTGAGATGACAGCTAACTGAACTCTTACAGTAGCAGCTGCAGCTCCTTCACGAAAATGGATGCCAGAAAAGCACAGGACAGACTCTATAGGAGCTGTATAGGGATCTATGCCTTGGGTTTGCTGCCCAAATAGAGAACCTGTTCCATTTCCTGGAATACAATTTCCTAGTGAAAGGTTTGTGTGAAGAAATCAGAATGTGTTTGACTGTAGGTGAAAGGGAAACACACTTGCTATTCGTGGAACTGGAGCAGCTTCGCTGTCAATTTCAGGGTCTGGACAGTAGGATGGAACTGCCCTGATTGATGAATCAGGAGGTCTGGAGATGGTTCCAGAATCCATGGTTCCTCCAAGAGATAGGGCCACAGGAAGGGGAACCAGACTTGTCGAGGCCAGTAAGGAGCAATGAGGATCAGGGTACTCTTCAACAGTTTTGCTTTCTGAATCACTTTTGGAATGAGAGGAAAAGATGGAAAAGCATAAAGGAGTCCCGGAGGCCAATTGTGGACCAGAGCATCCCTGGGTGACATCCCCTGATAGGAAATTAGGGCAAAGTAGCTGCTACATTTGGTGTTCATGTACATGGCAAATGGGGCCAGCCTTGCTGCGACCTATTTGCGAAAAATCTCTCTCTCAACTTCTGAATTCATGTCCCACTTGTGGGGCATCAGAATTGCTCAACTGAGTTTGTCTGCTATCACACTGGACTTCCCCGAGATTATGTGCAAGTGGTTCTCCTGCTTCTGCCAAGTACCTTGGACCGGCATTCCCAGATAATGCCCCCCCACCCTATCTGAGAGGCGTCTGTGGTCAAAACTGCATTTTCTTGAGGGGGAACAAGTGGGCGACCTACATGAAGTTGATCTGTATGTAACCACCATGTTAGATCCTTCTTGAAGGAGTATGTGATGAGTATTTGGTGAGACAGGGGAAGATCCTGCATGGACCACTGGGAAAATAGTAGCCACTGAAGTGCTTGTGCAGATGGGCTATGGGAACTAAGAGAATGGAGGAAGCCACAGCCCCCAAGACCTGAAAGACTATCCTGGCCTGTACTTTGTCTCTCTTCAACAAGAATCTGACTTGGCGACATAACGATTCTAACCTTTCTGGTGTCAGCTGTCAAGGTGGCAGAGTCTATTTCTGAGCCTAAGAATACAATGAGCTGCGATGGAGATTAGGCATTACAATAAACCTAAAAAAAAAAAAATCAGCCTTATCTGGCGCACAAGGATAGAGTCTTGTCCCTGGTTCTGATTAGTTGGTGCTTGGTGGTAGCAGTGAGGAGCCAGTTGTCTAGGTACGGAAACACCTGGAATCCTTGACGTCTCAGGTGAGCTGTTACCACTGCCATGCATTTGGTGAACACTCTGGGGGCTGTAGTGAGGCCAAAGGGCAGTGTTCGAAATTGAAAATGACTGGCTCCCAGCCGAAAGTGTAAGCGTCTTCTGGAGCACCTGTCCATTTTGATGTGGTAGCACATATCCTGAAAATCTATTGAGCACATCTAATTGTCTTTCCCGATAAAGGGAAATATCGACTGCAGAGTGATCATTCAGAACTTCGATTTCTTTACAGACTTGAGTTTGCCGAGATCTAGAATTGATCTCCAGTCCCCTGTCTTTTCTGGAACTAAAAATAATCGAGAGTAAGTTCCGGATACTATTTGCTCTGTGGGGACTTCTTGGATGACTTTTTGTAGCAACGAGATGACCTCTGATGTTGCACGATCTAGCTGAATGGATGGCACATCTGGCAGAGACCGGTTTACCGGGAGATCGGAAACAAAGGGAAATCGGGTAACCTCTGGATATTATGGCTTGTACCCAACAATTTGGGAAATGCTTAGCCAGGTGCTTGGGTACAGTGAAAGACGACCCCCAACTGCTTCCAGAGACGGACAGTCGGGCAATCCCACAGGGGCGAAGGAAAGGACGATCAGAGAAAGTTTCTCCATCTCCCTGATGTTGCGGACCTCCTCTACTGCAAGGACGGTGTCTTCTGTTATATCCTCCCCCTCTATGGGAGGGTTGACCTTGTGTCTGAGGGAAACCTTTTTCGGGATTTATGAAACCACATTTTCCCTCCTGTATGACCCTTAGGATAGTTTCTAGAAGGAAGGGAGAAACGGACTCAGACGGCAAATAAGGTTTTCCCTTCCTGCTCGCACCTGGTCAAAGTCTCTTTTACCCGCAGTCCAAAAAGAGTTGAACCATCAAAGGGGATGTTGGTAAAGAAAGACTTAGAATTCCGTGAAGTTACAAAGACGCATCCAAGAATGTCTCCTAAGACAAATTCCTGCTGCAGTTGCCCTGCTCGCTCCATCTGCTGCATAGGAAATTAGCCTCATGGAGGAGTTAGCTATTGATGTAAGGGTGGAGAGCTGCACAGATACCTTATCTGTGGATCCCGAAGCTACTGAACCCTGAAGGGTATCTCCCAACTCCTTCAGGAGATCCCTCTGAAGTCTAGTAAAATGGGACAGGTAATTCAGCGATCTTAAGGTAAATGCTGCTCAAGAAAAGGTACGCTTTCCATACCTATCCATCGTCCTGGACTCCTTATTAGGAGGATGGATATTAGAAGATGTCTCGGACAACAACTTTTTTGTGGCCACTGCTACCACCATAGCATCAACAAGAACTCCCTTAGAAAGAAAGGACTTATCTTCCGGAGCAGTCATAAATTTGTTTGGCCTCCTCGGGACAGACTCCACTGTGTCCGGGGAGGTCCAGGCTTTCTGGGATATGACCCCCAGGAGCTGGTCATAAGGCAGTGTCACCCAGGAGGTGGAAGGTTGGGAACCAAAGACCTCAAGATACAATGATTCGTCCTCAGTAGGGTTAGAGGTCTTCCAATCGCCCCTCTGTCTAAGGATTTCAAGGATGCCAGAAAAGGAAACACTCTCAGAGGGGGATCTAGGGGACCCTTCTGACTAATCCAAATCAGTGACAGACTCAGGTGAGTCAATATCCATCCTCTTACAAAGTCTTTTCCAAGGAAGCTCTCCAGTGGGATAATCTGGGGAGGTCTCGGAAGAGGGGACACCTCCAATGGGGGCTGCTTGAGTCGCTGGTTCCCTACACTGAGGGAGTGGTGGGGGAGAAGAGTCTGCTGCCAACTGCTGGTGGGACAGAGTTCAAAGGCAGGGCTTTGGCACTGGACAAAGCTCTTTCTATTGCTTCGAATGCCTTTCCACCCCGCTCCGAAGACAATCTCTGGAGGGACAGGCTCCAAACAGACGTGGGAACAAAGCTCAGTCGAGCCGAAGCACCAAGAGGGAGGGTCGGTTCCGAAGAAAACCCGGGGTAACTATCCCCCTCGGACTCAACTTGAGAGCGTCTACTCCCAGATTCCTCTGCTGAGGATAGAGTTATCAGTTCCGAGGAAGCAGGAAGAATTTTTGGAACCGAAGGATCCAACATCGAAGAACCCGAAGTGTTTGGCTCCGAGAGCGAAGCAGTCAGAGGAGCAAGTAGATTGTAAATGAGGTGGCTCCGAAGCCTTTGGGTCTGGAAGGGCTAACATTTTATCCAGAGCCAGGTCACAGAGCAACCTCTTCACTACCCGCTCGATGTCCTCATCTGAAAAAGTGTCCTGGAGGAACGGGTGGAGACAGAAGGAGATCTCCTCCTTTCTAATATAAGAGACCTCAATGTTGGTGAAACAGGGTCGATGACTGGTAATTGTCTCGGTACCAAAGGTTGCCTCGGCACTGAAGAGACCAACGGCACCGAGACGGAAGAAGCGGAACCGGAGCCAGAACTCCTTGGCTCCGTTGCTTTAGACGGCTCCGAAGCTGAAGCCGAAGATTTTCTCTCGATAGTCTTGGCAGCTGTCTGACCAAGTTCCAGCTTTTCCTGAAAGGAACTGGTCACAAGACCCCCCCGTCTATTAATTTACATTTCCTCTCATTAAAAACCCTAGTACTGAAGGCATGGCAAAAGGTATAGGGTTCTTGTACGTGAGCTTCTTCCAGAGAGTACACACAGCTAGTGCGACTGTCAGCCAATGACATCTTTTGTGAACACTTGTCAAATTTTTTGAACACCGACAGGCAGTGTTCCTTATGTTCTACGTCTTTTTCTTTGGACACTGCTGACAAGAAAACACTAACAATTTGCAACAAACAAACACTAACTATAACAACACTGACTAAATTAACAGTAAAGTTATGAAGCAAAGAAAGTCTTACAAAAATAATAATAAAAAAAAACTAAACACTCAGGGAGGAAAGGCCCTCTAATTTAGACGGGCAACTATGGCCCTCTAACTAAAACAGGCCGTACAATCCTAAAGGGTGGAATAGGGAATCAAGCACTAAATAACAAAGTCACACAAGTAAAAGCTAATAACTATTAAAAGTAGAAAGTGAAGAAAAAAAGGACAAAAAATACAAGATTTATAAAAATAAATCTTCTACTTAGCCAACGAGCGAGCCAGTAAGGAGACAACCTCGAAGCTTTCGCGGCAAACGAGATCTGGAGAATTGCTGTGAGGCACCATGGGATAGGGGTTAGCCTCGAGCCAGTAAAAGCTCTTGAGCTTTAGTATCGGCTGAGTCGGAGCAGAGTATCAGCTCCGAACCTATACAGCAAGAATTACGGCAAGATATAACATCTATAATTTAAAGTGAAAAGAGATGAAGTGGTGGAGTCAAGAAGCAAGGAGTGCATGGGACTTTGGATGCAGATCCTTAAGGAGAACAAGCATACAGAAATTATTCAAAATAACAGAAAACATTCCAAGAACTAAGCCAACACGAGACAAGAGATTCTGCCAATAGCCATTATTGCAATTAGAGGTGCAAAGAACAGGCAAAAATGAGTTCAAATTTAGTTTGGAAAAACTGGCAAAGGAGAGAAGAAGATAACAGAATAGGATGTGGCCAAGAAGACATTTGGACTGCATGCTAGACAGAATGTCTTCTGAATCAGGGACTGATATGACAATACAGGCAAAGATTATGGGATAGAGGAATCCAAAGTGAAAGACTGTTCTTGCAGAAATTTTAGTTTAATCTAGAACAGAAGCTACTGTTAAAAGGGGGAATTAGAGTAGGTTAGATAAGACTGCTTATACAGTCTTTCCCTCAATCTACATGGGAACAGTCTGAGGCAGTTACCACAAATAATAAAGGCTGCAAGTTATAAACCATTACTTCCTGTGGTATGGGGTTTGAGTCCCTCAGTCATCATTTGCTTAATGGCCCTTAGCAAGACAGTGACTTGGGGCAGCTGGAAATATGCTTCCAGCACTGTTTTCCCTAGTAACTATCAATGAACAGATGAGGTCACATAACCAAAACATTTGACTATATTTTAGTTCAAATGTGCCCAGCAAATACACAAGTCCAGACAAACTGCCACTGTTCCACTTGCACCAATGAACTTTCAATAACCCCTGATTATCAAACAGTACCTTAAAATTGTTGACCTACTGCTGTATAACACACTATGAAACCACAAGCTGCCTGCAAATACCTGGATGATATTACTCCATCAAGGAGTCAAAATTCAAGGATGATCAAAACTGATTTCAAATTATTTCACAACCTAAAGATAACTCTGTGTGTGATTTTTTTCATACTGTTGTGTATTACAAAATACATGCCCATAAAATGAGTACGTCTGTTTATTAAATGTCTTAATAAAGTTATGAATTTTACATCACCATTAAAAATACTACTATGGTTAGAAGCAAGAAAAAAATAGGACTGCGATGCTGCACTCAGTACTTAAGGACAACTATGGGACACAGTACTTTTTTTCTGCTTCCTGAAGCTCCCCCCCCCACCTGTCAATCCCATCACTGAAAATAATCATCCAGGCATGGGGAAGCATTTATTTTCACGTTTTGGTCGTTGCACGTCTTACTGCTAGCGGTACAGCTAAAAGTTTATTCTCGCAGCCATCATCAAGCCTTCTGAAAAGTCACCCATCACTTTTGAAGCAGCGCAGAGTGAAACACGCCCTCCTTGGCTCTTGTCGCCCTGGAAACTTTTTTTTTTTTTTTTTTTTTAATTATGCACGCCTTCTAGTATGCATTCCCGCCTCTCAGCCTACCCTCTCATAAATATGCAATTGTCCAGGAGAAAAAACTTATTTTTAAGTACTAAGTTCAGAGACGGCGTTATTTTTTTTTAAGAAGGATTCATCATTTAGTAGCATTTGCAAGATTATTTAAAGTGAAACACTTATTTTTCAGTGCTGCCTTTTTGTTCACGGCTTATTCAAGAATGTGAAAGTCTGCTTTATGATACTGCCAATTTATAACACTATTGATGTTTTATGCCTGCAGGAAATTCACTTGACTAACAAAAAGCTTGGCAGTTCTGTATGAAGTTGCATGTGTGTACAGGGCACTATATGAGCAGTAGCTTTTTTTTTTCTTTGAAGTTATTTTTTTCAGTGTGTACATCTCCTACTGCACTTCAGGTTGAGTGGGGAAACAAGATAACAACGCAAGTACACACACCTGATTTACTGAGTGATTTCAAGCACTTTTTTTTTTTTTTTTGGACCAAAGCTCTCAATAAATCATGTATGTATGTTATTACTCTGCTGTTTTCTGCTTCATCAATTTTACGTTTCGGAATACTGTCCCTCTGGGCTTGCTTTTTGCACTCGTAATTCCAGCTGCAATGGTCTCTTTTTGACACAAAATGCCTAGTCTCAAGATGCAGGCTATAGAGAGGGCATGCCAAAACTCTGTGCCGCCCAGTTGTTTTTGCATCTGATAACACTTGAATCCCAGACTTGATATACATTATAGGAAAGTTTTTGCATTCATTATAGCAGCCGCGGTGGTACAGCGGTAGCATTGTTGCCTCACAGCAAGAGGTTCTCCTGTTCGATTCAGGGCTGGAGTGCCTTCTGTGTGGAGTTTGCATGTCCTCCCCATGGTCAAGTGGCCTCCGAAAGAAATGCGTGAATGGGCGTGCCTTCGCTGAAGGTTAGGCATCGGGCTGGCAACTCTGCACCACAAAAATCGACTGTCAATCATTAGCAGACTGGAGTTCCACTGTGGCGACCCCTAACCAGGAAAAGACAAAGAAGAATTCCAGCTGCTCCATTACCAGCATTTCTTGCAGTTTTTAAAGGTTGTCTTTTATTTTCTTTTTCTTGAACTCTAAATGTGTAGCATCACCATGGATTACATTACATGTACATAATTAGAGTTTCAGAAAATGTTCATTCAAGCAAAACCTGTTGTTCTAGTAACTTTTATGTTAAAAGCTGCATTTCACAATTGTCTCTTCTTCTGCGCATATAATACTTTTATCTATGTAGACTAACAGTGTGCTTAGTAATTCTTATAGAGCAGTGCATAGCTGTATGCTGCATCCAACTGCAGTTGTGCTGTTGATTAATTTCTCAAATCGGTCCAGAATTTTGAAATGCATGTTGAGACAAAATCTGTTCTGTCAAGGTTTTGAGTGAAGTGATGACTAAAATTCTGCCTGACCTTGTGACAGTAGTGCTTAGGAGCCATTTGACTCTCCAGATATTATAAATTGTACCGCCAATCTACTATTTAATTTTTCAGGTAAACATTGACTACTGAAACAAGTCTTGAGAAAAGGAAACAAAGTTAACTCTAGGCATGCAACCAGGGAAACAACAGAGGTATAGTGCGTGTGTGTGTAGGGGGTCCGATATGGAAATGATGGTATTTTTTGCCTTTAATATGTACAGTTTTATTTGTCCAGAACTTAGAAGGGACAATGTTCATAGAACTGATTTATAATTGTGATTTGTGCATTAAAAGGTGGCATTATTTTATACTGTGAAAAACACTGATGTGTAATCTTCAGAAGACTGAGGACTTATTTTACCTTAGCATGATTTATTGTTTCAAATGTCTGGTACTAGCTGGATACACCTTTGTTTAGGATCCCATATTTGAAAACATTTGAAGGCTTACATGTTTTGTTTGATATATAGAGCTATCTTAATTAAATTTGATCAGAAACAACCATTTATAGACCGCTTTCATTCCAGATTCAATGGGACTGTGAAGACTAAAAGCACTGATGTGACTTATTAGTGGAGTTTCAACCTTTCTAGTGATTTATTAGATTGTAAACAAGTATGAGGGCTTAGCTGTTGGACAAAGGCAAAGGTTAAGCAAGATTGTACATTAAACCTCTTACAATGTATAACAACAGATTCTAGTAGCTATTAAAATATGCTAAGTAACTGGGGGAGGTTACTGGCTTATATACATAGTGACTTTTTTTTTTGGAAAATAAAAAAAGGAAATAGGAGTACTACTATATATCGTTGCTAAGTTGTTTTGAAAAGTAGTGAGCTGAAAGAGTAAGAACCGACGTGTTTAAGGAGACGCACAGCACATGTGGATAAGGTAGGTATAGGAGATGATGGTGTTAGTCATTCATATTACAGTATTTAAGTACCATATTCCCCTCTGTGGAGGGGACAGTAAACATACGGACTTCAGCAGATACGATAACAGTGCTAATGACCAAAATGTATAACTTATGCAGGGAGACTTTTCTTCACTAATGCAGACAATTTTAGAAATATTGTTTGATATTTTGCATGATATCTTACGTCCTTTGGGACGTGCAATACATGAAGCATTTAGAAGATTATGAGCCTTTACTTTTTTTGGTTAAAATTTCTGTACCTGCACCAATTTATCAGTTTTTTATTATGAGAATTGGGTGTGAAGGAGGTGGGAAAATAGATGCAGCATTGTGGTGGAAGGACTGTTTTTTTTCATAATTAAAATATGGATGTCAGACTGTGCATACGTCTTTCCTGGTCTTCCTCCTCCTCCTAGTTCCTGCTAAGTGTCACTCCGCCCCTACTTAAGCGGTCATCTGTTCTGTTCCCTGATCCGGTTGAGCATAGAACTCCGTGTTACTAATTGGAGGAGTCCACCCAACTGTCTGGTGTGGATTTACTCCACAATGTCTTATTTTTGTAACTGATGGCCTGGAAGCTTGTTGTTGCAAAGGCAATCATCATGGCAGATGAGGAGATTAAAACTAACTTCTCCATCTGACTGGAAAGCAGAACCTACTACCATGCCTTCAACCTTCCTTGTTGCTGGTTGATTTGTTGTAGACATGGGTTAATTGTCTGGGTTGCCTTATAAAAATGCCAAGAGTGCTGACGAACATGCTGCATCTCTCTATATAGAGCTGCTAGCCTTCACCATCTAATTTAGTTGACTTGCATCTTTCATTTTCTTTTGTAAATAGTTGTTTTCCGAAAAGATTGGCAGTTCTTTGATTTCAGTCACAAACTGGAATCAGAATGTTCATGACGGCCAATTTTTGTTTTTCTTTTGAAATATATTACAGCTTTTGAACCCTGATTGCTAGTATCATGGGGTCCCATTCCCCTAGTCCAAGTTCAAAGGTGATTACTAAGTTAAATGGCACAAGAGCCTTTACAGATCTAGCCAGGATGTGACAACATTATATCTTAATTCCCCAGATATGGGATTGGGCAATATCAGAGTAGTAGGTCTTTGGGTGTTGAAGCCCTGAGTCAGTTTACAGACTGTCTCTGTCAATAAGGGACATAGGTAGTACCCCAGGAGTGAATTTACTTTTCCTTATCCATTTATCAAAATTCTTAGAGAATGCAGGATGAGCTTTGTTTTACGAATATGAGAAATTTATTCTGTGGATGAGGTAGCTTTCAAGGTACAAATCGGTCTCTCCAACAAGTTCTGTTAGAGCAGGCATGGGCAAACTACGGCCCGGGGGCCACATGCGGCCGGTTAAACATTTTGATTCGGCCCGCCAAACTTGAAAAAATTTAATAAATTAACCTTAAAATGTTTTATTTCCCCTGCAATTCTGATGTTTCCTCACTAGATGGCGCACTCTAGATATATTGGCTTTGTTGAGGTGAATGTAGGCCTATTACTCCACGTTTGCACTTTACCCTTTGACCCACCGCCCCTCTATGAAGATGAGCGGACCCAAGAAAAGGAAAGTGGACAGAGAATGTCGAGTGTTCAATAAGGAGTGGACAACTAAATATTTTTTCACTGAACACCGATCATCTGCTGTTTGCCTGATATGCCAAGAAACTGTGGCGGTTTTTAAGAGTATAATATTAGCCGTCACTTTGCCACAAAGCACGCTAATTATGCTAGCAAGCTCTCAACAAAAGAACGGAAGATGCTGCTGAGAAGGTGGCAGCTAATTTGAAGGCTCAGCAAAGTTTTTTTCACCGTCAAACTGCCATTCAAGAGTCAAGTACCAAGGCCAGTTTTATGCTTTCATTCAAAATAGCAAAGGCCAGCAAACCACTGTCTGAGGGTGAGTTTTTAAAAGAATGTATGGTAGAGACAGCAGGTATTTTGTGCCCGGAGACCAAAGACAAATTTGAGAAAATCAGTTTATCATGGCGGACAGTGACTCGCCATGTGGAACTAATAGATGAAGATATCACCAGCAGATTAAACAAAAAGGCGAAGTCATTCACTTTTTATTCTTTAGCACTGGTGAAAGCAACGATGTCAAAGACACTGCTCAGCTCCTCATTTTTATCTGAGGAATCAACGAAACTTTTGAAATAACGGAGGAGTTTTTGACAATGGAGTCTCTGAAAGGACAAACACGGGAAGAGGACTTGTCTGAATGGGTGTCTGCTGCCATCGAAAACATGAAGCTTCCCTGGAGTAAGCTTGTTAACGTCACCACAGATGGATCTCCGAATTTAACGGGAAAAAACGTTGGCCTGCTGAGGAGAATCCAGAATAAAGTGAAAGATGAAAATCCTGACCAGGATGTCATTTTCCTCCACTGCATCATCCACCAGGAATCTCTATGTAAATCGGTGTTACAGCTGAATCATGTTGTGAATCCTGTGGTGAAACTCGTCAACTTCATACGCGCACGGGGACTTCAGCACCGTCAGTTCATTGCGTTCCTGGAGGAAACTGATGTGGATCACCAGCACCTGCTTTATCACTCCCGTGTCCGCTGGCTGAGTTTGGGCAAAGTGTTTCAACGAGTGTGGGAGCTCAAAGAGGAGATTGGCGTGTTTTTGGAGCGGCAGGGGAAGACTGATGAATTTCCTGAGCTGAGCAACAAGAGCTGGATGTGTGACTTCGCGTTTGCTACGGACGTATTTTCACACTTGAATGAGCTCAACGTGAAACTGCAGGGGAAGGAGCAGTTTGTGCATGACATGTACACAAACGTGAAAGCCTTCAAATCCAAGCTGGCTTTATTCTCCAGGCAGATTTTGAACAAGTCAGTCATTCACTCATTTTCCTAGACTAGCCACGCTGAAAGAGGCCGGAGCAAAAGTAAAGAAATACAGTGAGTCACTGGATGCACTGCACGGAGAATTCTGCCGTCGGTTTTTGGATTTCGACAAAATTGACAAGTCACTTCAATTGGTGGCCTTTCCTCTGTCACAAGACCCCGAAACAGCTCCAGAGGAGCTTCAGCTCGAACTGATCGACCTTCAGTCCGACCCTGCCTTAAAAGAGAAGTTCAGCTCTCTGAAACTAAAGGACTTCTATGCTTCACTCAATGATGCCGCGTTTCCAAATCTAAGGCGAAAAGCGCAGATGATGTTGGCTTTGTTCGGCTCTACCTTC
Source organism: Protopterus annectens (assembly GCF_019279795.1). Classification (NCBI taxonomy): domain Eukaryota; kingdom Metazoa; phylum Chordata; order Ceratodontiformes; family Protopteridae; genus Protopterus; species Protopterus annectens. The sequence goes on from NC_056728.1 coordinate 126,147,159, forward strand.
GTGTGTGAACAGACCTTCAGCGTCATGAACATCAACAAAGCCAGCCACAGATCCAAGTTAACAGACCTACACCTCAGATCCATCCTGAGAATCGCCACAACAAAACTAACTCCAGACTTTGATGCGCTGGCTAAAAAAGGAGACCAACAACACTGCTCCCATTAAAATGTGTGCATCTCCGTGATACACACGTTGTTAAAGTAAACAGTGCGCGCAGATCAAATATAACGCTTCACAGACTGACTTGCTGCAATTGTTTCGTCCTTGCACTGGTCGTTGTTGACTTTTGGCACCGGGGAAACAAATTGAATAAAAGGAACAGGACAAGTACATCTGCATCTCCTACCGTTTTTGAAAAAAAATACAGTCAGGAGGAGAGTGATGGTGATATCCTGAAGGATAACAGAACTTTCAGTGCTTTAAAATAAAATGGTCATTTATTTGATTTTCAGTGTTTAAAGACTCATTTCGAAGTCAGAGATTTTATTGTAATGCTTTTCTTCATTTTCATTGGAAATTAAAGCACATGTTTTCTCCATATCCCAAGATGTGTATTTTTCCTCCAATGAGGTGATGTTTTCAAAGCATGCCATCTATCTGCTCCTGTTCCGGCCCCTTTGTCAAATGTTAGAACTCAATGTGGCCCACGAATCAAAAAGTTTGCCCACTCCTGTGTTAGAGTCAATAATAAAAAGGTTCAAGTCCATGGAATGTGCAACTCTTGCATAATTTTTCTTGCAAATGCGTAACATTTTTATCAGGGCTGGATCAGTGTGCGCTTTGCAGGTCAGGCATATGTCCCCTCTCAATAAACAGTACGAGATGGAGTAAATGGATAGGGCATTTAGTTGATCTGCATAAGACGTGTTTTACACACTGTATTTTTTTTTTACTGTGAAACCTCTGAGGCCATTCAATTATGGGCCTGATGAGAGCCGACCACAACAGCACTATGACTTCCTTTGAACTTTTCGCTATGCCTGTACTTAAGCCGAGCTACACAGAATGATTTCCTCACTACCATAGCTACCTGATGGTCTAAGTTTAGTTTACTATCTGTGTTCCTAGGTCCCTCACCAATGGGTCTAGGGTGTACAATCAATATTATAATTTGCAGGGATATATGGATTTAATGAAGGATATGATTACACATTTTAGTCTCAGAGCATAATTTGGGCACCAGTCATTTGTCATTTTAGGCCTGTTTTTAGGATGTCAGCATCATTTAGGGATGGATTCAGTGATTGCTCCCAGCTTACACTCATTCATGAACTTGCTGAGCCAGAGGCCTCCAGCATTGACCTTTGATTCAGAGAAGTATATACCAAACAGGAAGGGACCCAACACTGAGCCTTGTGCGACACCGCTAGTAACAGTTTCTTGTCAGAAGTGAATTCACCTATCTGGACCACGTGCCCTGTCAGTGAGACAGTTTGCAATTTGACAATGTGGGGGGTGTATACCTAAGTCGGTAAGTTTATTTAGGATCCCCGAGTAGGTGATTGTATCCAAAGCTTTGGCCATGTCTAGATAAGCTGTGTGTACCATTTTAACCTCATCCATGGGCCTGGTGGCTTTCTTGAAGAAGCCCACCAGAATGAGCAGGCAAGGCCACCCTTTAACAAAACCAAATTGGGACTAGACCAGTGTTTGGAGATTGTGTCTCATTCTTGATTAGGTCCGTGATAATTCATTCCATGGGCTTGCAGATAAGACTGGTCAAGCTTATGGATCTGTAGTTCTCTGGGTCAGTTGATGAGCCCCCCTAGTGTGAAGTGACAACTGTTACAGTCCTCCTTTCCTTTGTGACATCAAGCTGCTCCTGTCCTGAATGAGTGATTAAAGAGGATTTTTAGTGGTTCTTATAGATTGGTTTTAGCTATTTAAGAAGCATCCTGGAATGTTGTCAGGACCTTTGAAAGCTGTGTTTTTGGATTTAGAGAGCACAGTAAGGACCTGTTCCCTCTCAGTGACTGGTAGGGGGGTGGTTGCGGGTGTTTCTTTCAGTGTGGTCGGAGGTGATGGTTGTGGCAGAAGTTTGAACTGATCTTGTCAGCCAAAAGGATGGCTATAGTTCCAGGATGGTACAAGTCTTGCCATTCTTGATTAGCCCAGCATTTCACTTGAGGTTAGGAACATAATTAAAAAAAAATCTTTCACCTGGGAGGCTCTCTCTTTGCCTCATAGTTTGGTTTGGCAAATTTGAGCAGCCATCAAATTTGTTTAGACTAGTGAGGGTCTTTTTACAATGTTTTGTCTATTCCTTTTTGGCTTTGGAGAGGATTTTTTTTTGTTGTTGAATAACCTATTTATGTTTAGGGTTCACCTGGGTGATTTATTTTTGCCAGTGACCATAGGTTTGACTGACAGGTACTGCATCCTCTGAGCTGGTATGAATGTGGCTGTACAGTGCTTTTGTGTACAACTCAGAGTAGGCTTCAGTGTCATCAAGGTTCTGAAGGGCTTGGAAGTTTAGTAAGCTGTAACTTAGTTGAACGTAACTTGCCTTAGCAAAGTTCTTAACAGGTTTAGAGTTTGATGGGGGGTTTGGGTTAGTTTTAATACTAAAGGAGATCATTTTGTTGTCAGATCTTACCCATGAGGAGTTAATTTGCCAGAGGGAGCAGCATCCTCCCCCCCTCCCATGTTCATGTGGATATTTGTACCTCTAGTTGGGGAGTTAACTAGTTGCTTCAGGATGCTTGCATTGACAAAGCCCAAAAGCCTATGAGTGAATGCATTATACAAGTCTCCCAGTTTATGGAGGAGTATTTGAAGTCACCCAAAAGTATGGTGTTAGGCAGAATGTTAAGAGATTCCAGTAGGTTTAGGTAGAAAGTGTGGTTTCCTAGACTCATTTCAGGGGATCTACAAGTCTATACTTGGTGATAAGCTTCAGGAGTTTGTCTATAAGTTTGTAGTATTGTCTAGATGTAGGGCTAATTTGCCAGGGGGTTGGTATACTGAAAAAGTGAACAGGATGTAGAGTTGGACCCATTATTATTAGTATGGTTGAAGGTGGGATGATTTACAGCTGGGGTGACAGTATGTCCTTTTGGGTACTGATAACCAGTGAGAAAATGGTTTTCATACAAGGTGAGTAAATAAGTGGCCAGCAGAATGGACAGTAAAGGGAATTTTAGCATAATGAGAGGAGGAGTGTAATAGTTTGGATCTGTTGTTTGTATGGCATAACAGCAGAAGATCTGATGACAAATTTGGAGGTAATAGAGTGGGTGGAGAAAGTATGTTAGGTGAAAGCTGATAGGATGTTATAACAGGGGATGTGGTTGATTAACTATACATTTACTGGTACTGGGGGTGGGTGGGAATAGGGGGCAAGGAGGTGAGTGGGGCTAACACTGACTACAAATGTTTTCTAAGGCTTCCTGGAGCCGTATAGTATGTATCTAGTGTTTACTTAATGGCTTTGATTTTTAAACTATAATTTTTTTTGATACTGTGCTTTAGACACTGTTTTATACTACTCTTGCAGGGTATTTATTAGCTGTAGGTTGCGAGTTGAGAGTGCAATTTTCCGGGCTTTAGGTGAGAGACCAGAGTGATTATACAAAATTAAGGGTTTGATTTTTGGTTAAGAAAATGTTATAGAATGCTAGGGGCAGACTAGTTTGTTTAAAACAGAGGGGAAGCCAAATTACTGTGCTTTAGACCCAGGTCAGCAGTAAACAGTACATATGATTACATTACAGTTTAAGGTATTAACCTTACCAAATTGTAGGTTGGACTTAAACTAATTTGAATGGGGGTACAGTTTCTACAGGGTACTGTTCTTCAGGTAGGCAGTTTCTACAGGGTACTGTTCTTCAGGTAGGCGTTTCTTTTAGTTAGGTATTTTGAGGGGGTCTGCTTAAAAAATAATACATTAGGAGTAAGAAACCTTTCTAGTACATACACTAGCCACCAAGCAAGCAAGCATTTAATCATGCACTTCAACTAGAGAGAATACGGTACACAACAACTCAGTGAAGCTACGAACACATAATTTGCTTTGTTTTTTAGTATGGATCTGCTACCAGTTAAAAAAAAAAAACAATGCTAGACTTTGATTTTGCTTTGTACATAATATATCTAACTAATCACAACACACTAAAATATTGTTTATCAGATTATTCTGTGCTGTGTGTATTATACAGTCTACTGTCCACATGCAGCAATAATATTCATTAGAAACACGTTTCTAAGCCTGTGCACGAATCCATGTCCTAGTGTGCCACCATACTAGTAAAATAAGGTACAAAACGACAGCTGACTGCTTCCTAACGCTTTTAAAATGGCACTGTTTGTAAACGCACAAAACTTGGCAGATGGGTCAAATTAGGAACACTCGTGCAATAAAAGGCTAGAAAACTGCTTTCTTTTACCCACAAAAGGCGCAGATGTTAGTTTATTAAGCAATGCAACTTTACTCATTCACAATGACACTTGCCGTATATACTGTCGGTTAAGCTTTACAGAAAGCACATGGAGAGATCAATAGCTTGTGTTATTTAAATATCTGTCATCTTTTACTGCCACATTTATACCTGGTGGTAAACATTATCACTATTTTTGCTATTTTTTTTTCTTTAAATATGAATGTACTGCTCAAATCTGGTCTATGTATTATTATTTTTACTTTCGTATATAATTAATGCAGAGCTTTTTTTCCCCGGGCCTCCACTGAAAACGGGCTCTTTATAGGCCCAGTAGAATTGCCCGGTTAACAAATGCAATAAATAAATAAATATGCACATGCTTACTCCAAGGCATCTTTTTTCACATGACAAGTTACTAGTGTATTTTTGATAAGCGAGTCATGACCAGAACACTGTATGTTACCATACTCTGTATATCCAGACTCATAAGTTTTATGTATTTATTTTTATTTAGTTTACGTCAGTTCAGCCAAGGTTGACACAGAATATATTGTATAGAGAAGAAAGTAAAAATATACATTAGTTTTTACAAAGGTGAAAATGCAGTGGTCCCCTTAAAATATGGTGTTGATTACATGCAAAATGGTTCTGAACAGAGCATCATCAATGGTGTATTAATGGTCATCAGACATGGAAAGATTTTCTTTGTTATAGCTTCTTAGAAAAACAAATTTTTTGACCAGTTTACAGTCAATGAGATCAAAAGCATGTTATATTGTGAAGTATGCCAGTTATCTGTTGATCTGACATACAGCATACAAAGTGTAATCAATTACCTAATATCAAAAATGTAGGAATAAATGTTATATTAATTACAGGTTAATAGACTTATGTTTTTGTCATAATTCAGGGTTATATTTATGGTCTGTTGTTGCTGGATGGCACAGTGGTGCAGCGGTAGCATTGTTGCATCACAGCAATAGGTTCTCTGGTTCAATTCTCGGCTGAGTCTGCATGTCCTCCCTGCATTCATGTGGATTTCCTCTGGGTGCTCCGGATTCCTCCTCAGTCACAAAGACATGCATCTGGAGTGTTTCTCCTCAGGCCTCTGCTGAAAATTGGCTTTGTTCCAAGTTGGACTTTCCTGGTAAACAAAAAGTTAAATAAAATAAATTAAAAAAAATTGTTTCCATAGCATGAAGTGTTCACAGCATCAGTTGGAAAGTCTGGAATTATACTGTTGGTAATACACTGCATATTATATGGAATTAAACAGACATGATGCCGACAGGGTATCAGTGTTATGCGTATAGGTTCATAGGTGTGTACTACGCTCATGGCCCTAGAGCCTTTACAAGTCTAGCCCATAGAAGTGCCCGGGCATTGTGCAGCCCAACATTAGCTCTCAGTGCCTCTATCAAGTAGAGCCACTGGAGTGATTCCCGGGGTGAACTTTCTATTACCCACCAAGATTTCTCTTGAAGAGGGACAGCAAGGTACTCCACTTGACATGTATGGGAAGTCTAGTTCAGAGCATGGGCAGTGTCTGGGTGAGGAACCTACCCCCCCCCAAGCATGTTCTGTCATGATAATGAGGTTGAGGTCTCTGGAGCGTGTGGTGTGGGGAGACTGGGATTTCTTTAGATGTAGCATTTCTAATAGAGCTGGGTCAGACATGGCTTTGTAAGTCAAGCAGAGATCACCTCGACGTAGGCAATATGAGACAAAGAATAGATGGAGTCTTGAGTCTGTCCATGTAGGACGTGTTTAATGCCTAGGATCCTCTTCGTGAGGTACTTCTGTGGCCTCTCCAGATGTTGCAGGTGTCTACTGAGGTACATGCCAAATGGGACATTATACTCAACGACTGGTCTAATGAGGGAAAAGTACAGAGAGATGATGATCTCTTTCTTCCTGGATGCAAAACCCTTGGTAATGAGATGCACCACATAGGACTTTCTGACCACAGTGGCAATGTGGTGGTCAAAGGAGAGGTTGCTGTCAACCTGCGTCCCCAGATCTCTTATAACGCCTTCAGTGTTTAGTGGGCTCCCATCGATGTGGTAATTACTGGGAACTGAGTTTTTACCAAAGGGGATGACAATGCATTTTTTGAGGTTAAGCTTAAGGCCATGGTTTCGTCACCAGTCACTGGTCTCAGTGAGGCCTTTCTGTAGGATGTCTGCACCACTTGGCGAGTTAATAATGGCTCCCAGCTTGCAGTCGTCTGTGAACTTGGTCAGCCAGAGTCCCTTTGCGTTGGTCTGGACTTCTGAGAAGTAGAAGACAAACAGGAGAGGACCCAAGACTGATTCCTGTGGGACTCCACTCATGACTGGTCAGCAGACCGACTTGGAATCTGCTACTTTCACACTGTGTTCTGTGAGCCAATTTGCAACCCACCTAGTGATATAGGGGTCGATGCCAAGTTTGTTGAGATTATCAATAATTCCTGAGTGAGGAATGGTATCAAAGGCCTTGGCCAGTTCGAGGTACACTGTATGCACTGCCTTACCTTCATCCACAGCCCCGGTGACGGACTCAAGTCAACCAGGTTAAGCAGGCATGATCTCCCTTTCACAAAGCCAAACTGTGTAGGATCTAGAGTTTGGAGAGTTCCTATATCTTTGATAATCAGGTCCACAATGATGTGCTCCACAGCTTTACATATCAGACGTAGCAGGCTAATGGGGCGATAATTTCCAGGTCTGTAGTCGCTCCCCCTTTATGGAGAGGGATGATTGTAGCAGTGCGCCATTCGGTAGGGACAAAGCCTGAGGTGGGGCTGTGACTGAAGAGGACACACAGATGTGGTGCCAATTCGCTTTGTAGTTCTTGTAGAACACAACCAAAGATATTACCAGGTCCCATGGAAGTTGTATTCTTGGCCTTGGACAATGCAGCTTTAACCTATGCTGCAGTAATGCTGGATGTCTGGCTTTCTTCGGGTATTGGACAATGCAGCTTTAACCTGTGCTGCAGTAATGCTGGATGTCTGGCTTTCTTCGGGTATTGTGATTGGTCCTTTGAGGGGTGTGAAGTTGGCAATGAATGTCGGACAGTATGTTGGGGGGGGGGTAATGTTGGCACTGAATCTGTGGGCAATATCTGTTGGCTCAGTACAGGAGGCACCACTGTGCTGTAACTCACAGCAAATCTGGGTATTGTCGTGGAGGTTCTTGATATAACTATAGAAGGCGTTGTGATTGTTTTTAGTGTCTGCTGCTGCAATACTGCCTTCATAGCTGGCTTTAAAGGATTTCATGAGGGATTAGCATATCATTTTTTACATTTAGTGATGCAATGATGATACTGTAGATGACTTAAAAGTAGCTCTTTGAAGGAAGCTAGATAATGCGGATGTGAGTAAAGAGAATTACTTGCATTTATGTCATGATGCTTTTATGCCATTCCATTGTGGTATAGGACAGCATGGCCTGTTGTGTAATGGGGGGGGCTTGCACACACAGGTGCAAAATCTTGTACTACATGTGACTTCAGTTGGTGGAAAACAGACCAAGTTAATGTTTATTGTTTACTGTGTAATTACATCTTGAGTAGAGTCACAAATTAATGTGATCAGTGGTACTCAATTCACTGTTAACTCAAAATTTAGAGGCGGTCAGACTTTGTGTGGGACAGCGCAAGCTATAAATCAGGAAAGTAGACAAATGTGACTCCAACAGTAAAAGCAAGATTTGTTTGCAAAACAAACAATTTTCACATTCAAAGTTGTAAATGGATATACTTACTCTTTTGCTAATTGTGTGTTGTAGGTTTACTGTTCCATAGACTGGAGATTTGACTTAAGAGAAAGCATAGTAACTGTGATGCTGTGGATGAAATAACACATGTAAAGTTTTGACAAGTGAATTGTAAGCATGTAGTAAGCAATTGCCAGCATGGAAGTGTGTGTGTGTGTGTTTGACAAGTGAATTGTAAGCATGTAGTAAGCAATTGCCAGCATGGAAGCGTGTGTGTGTGTGTGTGTGTGTGTGTGTGTGTGTGTGTGTGTGAGTGAGTGAGTGAGTGAGAGAGAGAGCTCGCGCATGTGGGCTAGTATGTGTATGGAAGGGTGAGCATGTGTGGAGTTTGTGTGTGTAGACAAGCATTAGTATGCGTGTGAGTACGTGCGGTGTTTGAAGTGTGGGGTGACTGTGTGTGTACATGCGTGTGGATGACTGTGTATGTGTGTGTGAGCATGTTCATCTGTGTACACAAGCATGCATGAGTGTCTGTGCGCGTGTGTGTGCGGGTGAGCATGTGGGAAAGTGGGTGTGTGATACGGGCAAGAGTGTGCATCTGTGCCTTTGTTAGCTTGAAGGCTAGTGGGTACATGATGGGGGCAAACATGTGTGGGCAGGGCCAGCATGCATGTGTTCATTCATGCACGGTGTATAAGATGCAGTAGAGAACTGAAGAGAAAGAGGGGTGTGACAGCTGCTTGCTGCCATATTAGTATGACAGTTGGGCTTCCTGCAGAAGGAGGGGAAGACTGCTCGGATATTGTCAATGGCTGCTGTCCCCATAGGTATTGCAGCATTGCTTTGTGGGGAGGTGGGCAAAGCACTAGGCTTCACCGGTACATGGTGTGTGTGTGTGTGCATATGTATGGGTGAGCATGCCTGTGAGGGAGTGTGCATGTGTGCAGGGGATGTGAGCATGTCCGTCTGTGTACACGAGCATGTAAGAGCGTGTGTGCGTACATGTCTATGGATGAGAGCATATCTATGAGTGAGCATGCCTGTGGCTGAGTGTGTATGTGTGCAGGGGGAGTGGAAATTTGGTCTGTGTACACAAGCATGTGCGTGTGTGAGAGAGAGAGAGAGAGAGAGAGAGCGAGCGAGCATGTGTGCAAGCTGGCTTACGAGACAAGTGAGTGTGTGCGTGGGAGGGGGCCAGCATATAGGTATTCATACATGCAGTGTAAATGGTATACTAGAGAACTGATGAGAAAGAGCGACATCTGCTTGCTGCCATACTAGGACAGTTGGGCTTCCTTCAGTAGGAGGAGGAGACTGTTCTGACATCATCAGGGGCTTCTGTCCCCCACAGATATTGCAACACTGCCTTGTAGGAAAGTGGGCAAAGCACCAGGCTTCACTAGTACATGGTGGGTGGGTGAGACTTAGAACTTCTTGCTGCCTTGCAGTGAGGAGAGCTGTGCTACTGTAACAGGCTTGCTGCAATTACTTGGGGGGGGGGGGGTTATGATCGGACAGAGCATATGTGTTCATGTTTGCATGCAAGGGTTTATACTGTGTGTAACGGACAACAGGTGAGGAAAGATCAAATGACACCTGCTGGCTGCCCTATTAGGCAGACAGTGTTGTGTCTTTGTGGTTGGTTTTCTGCAATAGGTGGGGGTAATGAGCCGACATCACTGATGGTTTGTGTCCCCACAGACAGTGGAGCACTGCTTTTTGGAGAGGTAAGGAAAGCATCGGTCTTCACCATTACACAATGCATATGTGCATGCATGTTTGCCATGAGCGTAGAGGACAACACTGAATGTAGGACTTGGGTAAGTGTGTCATTGGCATTGATTTTGCAACTGTGGATTGAAATATGGCTGAGCAGGAGATGAACATATCAGTATACGGGGTTTGCACCCATGGATATGGTAAACAGCAGTCATGGATAGGGTAAACAGCAATTCATATGGATACAGTAGCCATGCAACACTTTTTCAGAGAGCTAGCCACTGTGTTATGGTCATGTGACATTCTGGATATGTATGTGTGTGTGTGTGTGTAATTACTGCTTATATGGAGTAACAGAACTGTGGAGCAAAGATGGACTAACACTGGCTTGAAGCTTTATTTGGGGGTCAGTGGTGTCACTGCAGCTGACTTCCATCAACATCTTTGGGGTGTCCTGAGCCAACATATGTCAATCTTTGTTGCACTTCTTAGCCATTCCAGCACTGTTTTGGGGAGAGGAAGGCAATGTCCCATTGTTCACCAGCACATGTAATGTATGTATGTGTGTGTGTGTTTCTGCTACACAAAGTGTAATGGACAGCAAAATTTGCAGCTGTGGACTGAAGTGCCTAACCTCCTATGATCCTACAGTATGTGGTGTGGGTGTGTATGAGTGTTAATCAATGCTTAATTGAGAAATATATACTGCCCTATGGATGTCTGCCCCCATGAGGGCAGCTAGGGTTATAAAAAAAAATTTATGAATGCGCACTTCAACAATGACAACATTTCTGATTTATTCAGTGAATTCATCCAAATGAGCACTGAGGAAACTGAGCACAAAGATACCACAGAAAGGATGAAAACAGCCAACGTACTTCAATACAGGATTATTTTGATGGGAGGAAAATGTACTCAATGGGGAAAGATTATGATGTAGCCATCAGCCACCTTGACAACACTGAAAGTGTTAACAACAGTATTTATTTTATCTATTTGTTAGCAAAGTACACAATGCTCAAAAAAAAAAGGTGTCCCTTCTCAGGGATGACCCGGGAAATATTGTGAATTCATGTACAGGAAGAACATTGGGGGGGGGGCTCTTCATAGCACGAGATCACCGTGTCACATATGGAGTTCAATTCTGGCATCATTCCCTTCACTTGGTAAATCAGCATCAAGAACAACTATTTTCATAAAGAGAAAAGAAACCAAAAAGAGCTATGAAAATGCACTTCCTGAAGGATGTTTGTTTTCTTCTTAACACACTTTCCTAATCGAGCAATAACAAAGTCTACATTATGTTCTTAACATAAATGTCCACTCTGAACCTCAAACATATAAATACCTTTTTTCAAGTATTTAATCCGACAACACAACACTCACTTCTACACAACCCAACAACACTTGTGTCTGCGCTTGTAAGCATATCTGTACGTTTGTTTACTCAATAAAAATGAGTCTTTGGATGAGGAGAATGTGTGCTTTTGTGGGCAAAATTTTTTTGGGGGGAACGCATGCCTAAACCAGTATGAAACGAGCAACAGGAGTTTAAATTAAAATAGGGAACTAAAAACTCTTATCTACATATGCAAAGATATAATATGGAATAAGAGCACTGTGGCAGAACTACTTTGTTATGAAATCCTAGGCATGCAATACAGGATTACAAAGATTTCAGATCATAAAGCTGTAATGAATTCTAAACACAGAAGGAAAGAAATTCACCATGACAACAGAATAAAGTTAAGCCCAAAAGGCAAATCTTGATAACCAGTTAAAAAAAAAAAAAAACAGTTCAGATAACTATTTTAATATGAAGTTTTATCAGAAATACACGTTTTATCTACTCCATAAACTATCAATGGGGGGATGCTGGAATATGTTTTACAGCTTTGAAAGCCAATGAACACAAACTGCCAAACAATCAACTTCCAAAACGTATTTTTTAAACACCTTTACTGAACTAGCACTTGCGACATTGGCACATTCATATCAAAGTGATCAAACTGTATCAAGTTACAATTAACAAACGTTATGCTTCACATATACTGGACGGCCGCAGGGATGCAGCAGTTAGCGTTGCCACCTCACAACAAAAGGTTCTCCGGTTCAATTCTCGGCTGGGGTGCCTTCTGTGTGGAGTCTGCATGTCCCCCCTGTGGTCGCATGGGTTTCCTCCAGGTGCTCCGGTTTCCTCCCACATCCCAAAGACATGCAGTAGGTGGATTGGACACTCTAAATTGGCCCTAGGTGCAAGTGTGTGTGTGTGCGCCTTCTGTGGAAGGTTGGGCGCCGGGGTGGCAACTCGACACCATAAAACTCCACTGCCAATCATGAGCGGACAGATGATCGCTGTGGCAACCCCTAACAGGGAAAAGCCGAAAGAAGAAGAAGATGATGATGCTGCTTCACACATACTGCTATATATCATATACCTAAACATCATTACATAAATTATTCAATTCCTGCCCTCCCCCCTTTTTTTTTTTTTTAAAAGAAACATCTTTATTAAATCACTTGCAACATAAGCGATCATATGTTTAACAAATGAAAACAAACCAACACAAATGAAAACAAACCAATACAATCCTAGTTGCAAGCATTTTATATCACAAACCATACTAACACACTCCCGGTTGCTAATACTACACATCACTTATCTACCCAGTCGTTTTCAAACATTACTTATCTCATTTAAGTCCTGCCTTCTTTTAAAACTCATTCCTTCCCTGTATGCATTATTCCCACAAATCTAATTCTTCCTATGTGGTTTGCTCCTACCAGTTTCTAAAGATCTTAATTCCAGTTGTTTTGTCTCTTAAGATATTAACTACTTCTAATATAGTTGGTTTAGATTTTACCATTTTCAAGTAATTGCTTTTTTGTCAGCCACCATAATTAGAGCCAGCTTCTGTATCACAACTCAGAAAAATCTGCCTCTGCCTCATCACACCAATCTGCCCACCCAGCAACTCCGACAGTGCACCCCACAGGGAATTCTTAAAGTCCGCCAACTCACTGTACTTCCAGAAAAGATGTTCTCAATTACCCCTTTCTTCCCTCCCACACCTCCAACATTTTGCCAACTACCAGAGGAAAAATTCTCTGAAGTCTATTTGGGGTACAAAAATATTTATGTATACATTTCAAAACAAAAATCCTAACTCTTAGGTCCATAGGATGATACTAGGCTATTGGCCCGGAAGCCCTTGGAAGCCTAGCCAAGAATTTCGCCCATGTTCCCTCAAAGTCAGCTCCCATTTCCCTGTCCAAAAGGGACACAGGCAGGATCCCAGGGGTGTATTTTCCGTTTCCCATCTAGTCGTCCAGGTTCCTCTTAAAGAGGGTTAGAGAGGTACTCTGCTTGACATGGAGAGGGAGTCTATTCCACAGACAGGAGAATCTTTGGGACACAAATCTATCCCAACAAGTTCTATTAATGTCACAGACCAGGTGAAGGGCTTGCGTGCGGGTTGTGCAAGTGGAGTTAGTCTTACAGATATGCAGCAACTCCATCAAGGCTGGGTCTGAAATGGCCTTGTATGTTAGACAGGGGTCACCTCTGACCAGTCTGTATGAGACGGAGTAGAGGGACAGGGTTTTTAGCCTATCTGTACAGGACAGATGTTGGAGACCCTAGATTTTCCTGGTCAGGAACTTCTGTGGTCTCCAATTGCTGCATGTGCTTGGCAAGGTAGATGCCGAAACAGGCTTTGTACTCAATGGGCTGATAAGGGAGGAGTACAGGGATGTTATGATCTCCTTGTTCCTGGATGACATACCCTTATTTATGAGATGGCCATGTAGAAAGCCTTCCATACAACGTGGGCAATGTGGTGGTCAAAAGTCAGGTTGCTATTAACCTGGGTGTCCAAAGTCCCTCATGACTGACTGCATGCTTAGTACGTTATTAATGTGATAATTACTGGGGATGACATTTTCCCCAAAGGGGATAATGATGCATTTCTAGGCATTCAGTTTGAGGCCATGCTTCTGGCGCCAGTCATTAGTTTGTGTAAGGCCCTCTTGAAGGATGTTCACATCACTAGGGGAATTTAAGGCAGCGCCCAGCTTGCAGTCATCAGCAAACGTGGTCAGTCACAGACCACTTGTTTTGTCTTGCACCTCAGAAAACTATATCCCAAACAGTAGAGGCCCCAAGACCGATCCTTGGGGTACACCACTCATTACAGGTCTACTACTAAAAGTGGCTTCCCCTACTTTGACTGAGTGGGTTCCATCAGAGAGCCAGCTAGTTACCCATCTGGTAACATACGGGTTGATGCCTAGCTGGGAGAGTTTATCTTCTAGACTTTGTTGTATATTAACATCCGAAAAGTATGTTGTTAAACATTACAGTATCACATAATACGTGTGGGAATTATGAAGTGTTTGACAGCTTTTAAAACCGTTTAGAAAACTACTTGCTGCCTTTCTGTGATGGCGCTTATTGGCCCCAGCTAACGCTCTAAAACTATATAGAGTTAAACAGCTAGCTGCCCTTTTCCCAAATTCAATGAGTAATTGTGATGCTTCAGATAATACAAATATGTAATACTAATTAAATATTCACAGGTAATCGGTTTTCCAACTTTCTCTGTGTGGAAGATTTTCAGTCCATATATCGCTAGTTAATCACTGTATATTAATCAGATCAGACAACAGTAGTAGGTATAGTAAACAAACTGGTCTTAAGTCAAAAAAATATATACTTTGAAATATTGTACAGAATTACAAAGTATTCGAAAGTAATCCAAGGAAGGTAGACAGTTTGTTTCCAGTCGAAAATCCTTTATCAAGCACAAAGACAAGCGATCCAAGTATAACATATACATATATATATATATATATATATATATATATATATATATATATATATATACACATATACATATATATACATATATATATATATACACATATACATATATATACACATATACATACACGTATACATATATATACACATATACACATATATATATATATATATATATATATATATATATATATATATATCTCGTTGCATCACAGTAAGACGCTGTCCGGTTCGATTCTCAGCTACAGCGTCTTCTGCTTGGAGACATGCGTGAATGGGCGTACATTCGTTGAAAGTTGTGCGTCAGGCCTGGCAAGCCGGTATGTAAAAATCAACTGCCAATCATTAGGTTTATTCTGCTGTAAAACAAAGTGTTAATGGTAGTTGTTGTTTGTCTTTTCCCGGTTAGGGGTTGCCACAGTGGAACTCTGGTCCGCTAATGATTGGCAGTCGATTTTTATGGTGCCGGTTCACCAGCCCGATGGCAAACCTTCAGGTACGCCCCCCCTTTCACGCATGTCTTTTGAAGGCCACTCTACTGCGGGGAGGACATGCAGACTCCACAGAGAAGGCACTCAAACAGGAAGACCTCTTGCTGTGAGGCAACAATGCTACCTCTGTACCACCGTGGATTCGAAAACAAAATGTTAATGGTACACATGTTAAATTCACATCCCTTCCCTCAACAGTGCGACATTCGAGCTGGTCCTGCCCTATTTAGCAGCTGTCATAATAATATAATCCTTATGTGCTTTAAATAAAATTTATAATGATGTGGTACCTCTTATTTATATGAAATATATTTATATGGATATGGAAGTTGGAGTTATATGAAAATTACAGACCTTCCATCTGTCCTGGGACCCCTAATGTTTGGCATCTATTTCTCAGAGGTTCAGAGAAAGAGAAAAAGCCTGGGCTGACCACGTTAGCGGACAACTTTAAGTTGGGTGCTATCATTGACTCCCCAAATGATGTTAACATACTGCAAGAAGGTCTCACAGCAACTAATGACTGGTGCCGAAGTCATGCCCTCAAGCTAAATGCTTAACAATGTATCATCATACCATTCGGCAAAAACATGACCCCTACCAATTACCACATTAATGGCAAACCCCCCCCCCCCAGCACACAACCTGTGGTGAAAGGACCTAGGCACTCAGGTTGATAACAACCTCACATTCGACCATCATGTAACGGCAGTGGTCAGAAAAAACATTTACTTGGTTCATCTCATAAGTAAAGGCATTGCATTAAAAAAAAGGAGATTATTACGCTATACTCGTACTTAATTATTGGTCTAATGAGGGAGAACACCCCATTTTAGATTTACCTCTCCAAAAATCTCAATCAACTGGAAAGGCCACTGAAATACCTCACAAAGAAATTCCATGACTTCCAACACGTGTCTTATGCAGACAGGCTCAAATCACTACCACTCTACTCAGTATCGTACAAATTTCTCAGAGGTGATCTGTGTCTCGCCAACAAAGCAGTGTCGGACCCTGCCCTACTACAGATGCTCCATATCCGAAAGTCTAACTCCTCACGCACTACCCGCTCAAAAGACCTGAATCTAATACGGGACATCAACAAAACTGTTGGAGAGAAAGGTTGGTCTCCCTGAGGCTGCCCTGTCTCTGGAACAGACTTCCAATACACGTCAAACAGAGCACTTCACTGACCCTCTTCAAGCACAACCTTGATGACTGGACGGGAAACCACAAATTTGTCCCAAGGGTTTCACCTGTGTCCCTCACTGACGGGGGTGACAGGTACTGACTGAGGTTTCTTTTTGGGGATAAGCTCTTGGCTAGGCTCTTAGTGGCCCCAGGGCCACTAGCCAAGAAACCCCCCATGATCTTTCCAGTGATATGGAGGTCTGAAGCGTATCATCCTCCAACACCCACCCAGTTGGGCAATAATGCCTGCTTACAATTCATAACACTTAACACCATCAGAGTCACTTTTATAATAATCTTCTTAAACTCTTCTGGAAATGTTTAAACGTAAAGGGTGACCTTAACCACCATAGTGTACATAGCAGTCTTAACGGTTGACTGCTCATACAAATCATCTGACCTAAAGCCGTAATTTAGAAATAGAGTCTGAGTCAGTGGCACATCAAAAGATGGGGGGGAGATGCAACTGTGAATAAAGGGCACCCAAACAAATAAGACAGCTTGTGTTTAGTCTACTATTAAAACACCAACATGCGAGTTATATCCACTTTGAAATAAAACAAGTAATAACAGATACCAACGGCAAAAATTCACTGAGAAATATGGAATAAACTTCGAACGTCAGGATGCCGAGCTTTTAAACGCAATGAAAATCTGAGTGGTCCCAAAAATACAAAGATGTGACAAAACCCTGCGAGTTAACATCCTGTTTACTAAGTAAAGCACCTGAATTATTAAATCCGCTATTACCTCGACTTTCATAATATGATATTAAAGACTACAAAATATCAATCTCGCCATAAAGAAAAATAAAAATAACACGGACTTGACTCAGAACATACTTTAAATATTTTAACTTCCTAAAACAGAGATACTTTTAAACCATTATGAATAACTTTCAGGAGCATTCAGGAACATAACAAGAAAGCATGCAACACTAAATTTACCCCAACTTTCTTTCGCCTGACACACAAACAACAATCAAAATGTCATAAAAAACAGCAGATGCAGCGACATGTAGATACTGCTCAGAATCATTCAATCAACTGTCAACATGCCTAAGGGGTCGGGGCCCAAAGGAGAAAGAACTGTCACTGCCCGCGTTACTACCAATACTATTACATCCAAAACAACAACAAACGATTATCTAAAACACGCTGACCTCAGACGTCAGAAATTATACAATCCCTAAATAAACTCAGACAACTATAACCGATCTGCTGCTTGACAACCAGCATAAAAGTCAAACCAGGTTAACAAATAAATACTACTTACTCACCGACAGAACACTCATTCGTATAGGAGCTTCTAAAAGGCACGCCATCTTCATAATCCCAGCTGCCCTGGCGAATGAATGGTCCCAGTTCTCCAACAGCACTTTCGACAGTATACACCAACAAGCGGCGGGAATGGCGCATGCAACTCTTTGACGAAGAACAATCGGTTTGAGGCGCTTGTAAAGGAAGATGATCGGCACATGTGGAGTAGGTTTATCTCATTCTTAGGTTATCAAAGTGTTTTGATGTGAAGAAAGTTAAATGTTACTAAATGCTGATAGCTTTACATAATCTAGAAACAGTTTGAGATCATAAAACATGTGCATGTGTTGCTTGTTGCACGTTGTAAAACATTTTCTCTTGAAATAGTTTCCCTGTTTGCGTATTTCATTTAGTAATAGGTAAATAAGATGGTTTGAGTTTTTAGCCAGGTCCAGATCCTGAGGTATTAATACAAATATGGATGTGCAATTACCGACATTGAAACTAATATATCTTTAAGAATGAGCATACAGGGTTACCACCTGTCATTCTTTGCAAGGGGTAGTCCCTCTTTGAGCATTTCTGGTAAAAAATAAAAAATGGCAATGTCCTAAGATTTTAAGACAGAACTATTTCTTAATTTTAATAGTAGCATAAAACAGTTATGTTCTATCTGAAACACCTAAATGATAAGAAACTCAAATGCTGCAAGAGTAGGCTTTTATTTTGGCAAAATAGTGAAGTTCTATCCTTTTCACTGGCTGTAGGGATGTTTTGTCCTGCAAATTCTCACATTTCTACAACAAATGTCCAATTTTGCGCATTTGAAGAGGTAGCAGCCCTAGAGCAGAGAATATACCAGTAAAGCATTAGGTGCATGTGTCAATAGTAAATAAACAACAGTTGAAAGAATTTGTAGCTTACAATGTTTACACCAGGGGTGTCAAACTCAATCACATGTTGTTGTGTCTTTCGGCTTTTCCCGGTTAGGGGTCGCCACAGCGGAACTCCAGTCCGCTAATGATTGGTAGTTGATTTTTACATGCCGAGTTACCAGCCCTGACGCACAACCTTCAACGAAGGTATGCCCATTCACACATGTCGCCATGCAGAAGACGCTCTAGCTGAGAATCGAACCGGACAGCGTCTTACTGTGAGGCGACAACGCTACCAAACTCAATCACATAAGGGGCCGAAATAAAAACACATAGGCTAAGTCGTGTGCCAAATTTTTTATTAAGCTATATCTATATATTTACTAAGACTAGTAGAAGTAAAGATACTTCATCCTGAGAGACCATATCTCATGCCATCCTGGTGCATTAAATTCCATCAGCGCCATCACTGTGTGCCTTAGCAAGGTGCATTAATCATGTTCTGAAAATAAAAAAAAACACAAAACAAACTGCAAGTGTACCATAAGCAAAAAAGTTAAAAAACATTTTTTTTAATACATTGAAATTTAGGTTTTGAAATTGCTCACCTACTTGTTTTCTGGCCAGATGTCTGAGACTTTTTTCCTCTGGTCAGTGAGTCAATGTCTGGTTTTATGTCTTGTGCTGTGGCAACCCACAAAACAGCATGAGGTTTTCATCAGTGATTTGGGGTCTATGCATGTTTTTGTTTAGATTCATTATTGAAAACATCTGCTCGCACAGATAGGTGCTCCCAAATATGGACATAACATGGGCAGCATGAAGTCTTAGCTGTGGCATCAAGTCAGGGGGCAGTAGACGGTAAAAGTCCTCTTTCTGGACATCCTGTAACTTTGCTCTCAGGCCACTATCAGCTTGAAGCTCTATGAACTCCATCTGAAGGTGATGGGGTGCACTGTTGATGTCGGCTGTGAAAGGATTGGCAAAAATGTCAAAGCCACAGTGCTGTGCTCTGAAGTCAGAGAAGCGCCGATCAAACTCATCAATTAACCGGCTCACTTGAGTAGCCAACCGAGCACAAGGAAAAGCAGTGGATAAGGAGGCCGAGATACTCTGACAAACAGGAAAGTGGGCAAGATTGTCCTGTTCTAGTTGGGACTTCCATAAGAGATGTTTACGCTGGAATGCTGTGATCATATCAGACATCTTCGTGATGACTTGTTTGTATCCCTGCAGCCTCTGATTCAGTTGGGCGAGATGCTCTGTTAAATCACACATCATAGCAAAATCACAAAGCCAGGGTGGATCTGATAGGTTAGGCAAGGGCTTTCCTTTACTTTGCATAAAAAGAGCGATTTGCTCCCTGAGCTCAAAAAATCATTTGAGGACTTTGCTCCTGCTAAGCCACCTTACTTCTGTGTGGTATGGCACATCTCCATGCTCTTCACCTACCTCCTGTAAAAACAGCTGGAACCAGCAATGATTCAGGCCACGTGCTCATATAAAGTTTACTGTTTTTGTGACTGTGGTTATTATATTATCCATTTCAAGAACCTTACCACACATAGTTTCTTGATGGATAATGTAATGATAGGTAATCAGATGTGTGTGGCAGTCATTATTTAGCATTTTCTCTTTTATTAGTCCAACCAAGCCTTTTTTCCTCCACACATTGCAGGTGCGCCATCGGTAGTAAGCCCCACCAACTTTTCCCAGGGTAAATTAATATTATTTATGGACTTCACCACCGCCCCAAAAATGTCCTTCCCTGTTGTCATCCCATGCATTGCAGCTACACCCAAGAGTTTCTCAGTGACAGAGATGTCCATCTTCACTGCTCGTATAAAGATGGACAACTGCGCTGTATCAGTATTGTCTGTGCTTTCATCGACAGCTAATGAAAAAGCTAGATAACTGCGTGCCTCTTCAGCCAGCTGTGTTGTTAGATTTCCTGCAAGAACTCGAACTCGATCTGCAATGGTATTTCTTGACAAACTGACGTTTTCGAAAGTCTGCTTCTCATCGGGGCACACCTGCTCACACACTTTTAGCATGTATTGCTTCAAAAAGGCACCCTCTGAAAAACACCTGGAACCTTGGGCAATTTCTTCAGCCACAATATAGCTAGCTTGCTGTAGCTTTAGTAAACATGTTCTGCTGCGATTGCAGTTTGTCTTTTAATTCTTGGACAATTTTATGTCTTTCGTGAAGTGTATATTTAGCATACTTAGCTCCATGTTTGCTTTCAAAATGCGTACGTATATTGTACTCCTTCATCACTGACACCACCTCTTAACAGAAAATACACACCGGTTTGTCTTCGCGAAGTATAAGCATATATTCGCTTTCCCATCTTTCATTAAATTGTCTCCCTTCTGCATCAACTTTTCTTTTGAACATTTTGATTACCAGATTCACGTATGTTGGCCTTGGGTAGAGGTGCTCCGTCAGGGATGACGCTCACCACCACATTAGAATCTAATGTTACCATTTCAGCATCTTCAATCTATCTAAACTAGGTAGGAAGTGCACCACCCTGCATCAACTTTTCCCTCGGACATTTGCTAGATTCATGGATGTTGGTCTTGGGTAGTGGTGCTCCATGCAGGCACACAGAGATGGTGCTGACACAGTCCGCTGACGATCACTCTCCTCGCCACCACATGTTACGCACCATTCAGACACACAGGGATGATGCTAACACAGCCATCTGACGATCATGCCCCTTGCCACCACATTATGCACCATTCAGGCAAACAGAGATGACGGTGACACAACCATCTGACGATCATGCTCCTCCCCACCACACAGCACAGCCCGCTAAAAGATGTAAGCTTTCAAATAAATACATAAAAATAAAAAACAAAAAACAAAAGAACACAACTCCTCTGCCAGTCACTTCTTTTCAGCACTTGAGTAATTGCTGTATGACCCATTCAGGCACACAAGGTTGACACTGACAAAACCGGCTGGCTGTCCTCACCGTGGGCCACATAAAACGTCCAGGCGGGCCGGATTTGGCCCGCGGGCCTTGTGTTTGACACATGTGGCTTACACAGTAGTAACTGTGTTTGTATTTAGTTTTGGTACTGTATTAATGATACATGACCTAACCACAAATAAATGTATCAGTGCAGTACTCTTCATGTTGTACAATGAATACAGACAGAAATCCATGCTTACTGGTGTATACACCAAACAGCAACTACATTGGCAGTAAACATGATGTTCTGCTTGGTAAATGCAAGAAAAACTGGCACAAAGTATATCTACTGACGGAGACATATAGTGTATAAGATACATATAAGTAAACTAAATTTAAAATATGGTGTACATGGATACTAGAAAAAATTAGAATTAAAAATTAGAAGTAAAGGCAAGGCAGAAGAAACCCAGATTGACTAATGCAATATCCAATGAACTTCATAAAAGAGAGCAAAGAAAAGGAGTATGACAGAATAAGCTGTCAGAATTCTTGAGTTTGCCACTTATTCCTTAACATCACAATGACTATTTTAGGATTACAAGTACATTACTTGCAGCTTCAACATTTCTGTGACTTTTTACCAACATTACTGATAACTTCAATAGCAACCCTGTGCATAAAACAATCAATACAAAATCCCAGAGCACCATAAGTACATAGACAAAAAATACTTAAAATACTTAACGTACTTTACTAGAAAACAGTACATGTGACGATTCTACATTCTCAATAATGCCAAATCACATGTAGACAAAATTAAGGTGCCTGTATATAAACTATTCTATCTTTCATGGAGTGTCATCCTTGCCTGGCATGTTCATTTCAGTTCAGGACCACAAACTTCAAATACCCTTTTACATCATCACAACAAACATTAAAAACACACCTCTGAAAATAGCATGTCTTAACCCCCACTGCATGAACAACAAATGGACACTGCTGAAAACACAAATCTCTGTCGATAAACCACATATTATCACCCTAACTGTTGGGCAAAGGATGATTTCTGCCCTTCTACATTTATGAAACAGAATTATAATATTCTCCAAAACAATAGACCTGGAGCAAGTTGTGGAGAGATACCATGCTTCTACTTGTACAAAACCAATCCCTCAAAATGTAAAGTATCTCTTCTTCTTCTTGGAACAATAAAAGCAGAAACTGGATACTAATCCACATAACCATGGGCAACCACCTAAATCTATTTAACAGCATAGTATGTATTTCCCCCTCTTAATATATCAACATTATTCAAAGCACAATAGGTGATGTTTCTTGCAAATATAAATAAAAATAGTGTTATATTAGGGCCATTTTATCTAAATGCCAATGACCCAGAGAGGCCAAAACTTCATAGAATGCTAAATATACAGGGCTGGATCAACTAATAAAACAACCCGCAAGACCCAGCTTATTAAATGGAAATCATACAGTAATCGACCTTATAATGACAAGTATAAAGCGCAGATGCACTAGCACAGACATTCTACCCAATTTTATAAGTGACCATTGTCCACTAATGTTCACATAGTCCTGTAAAACAACAAAAAATGCCTTCTAGTTATATTTACTGAGACACCCTTTCCTCATAAAAAGCTAGCAATTACTGCTTGACAATAACCTTAACAACACAGAATGGACATCTGTATACTCTCAATTAAATCCCATAGTCACAATAGAATACTTCATTACAGTAATGTCACATTTCCAGGAAAACCTTTTTCCCATAATATGAAGATGACTCAGAAAACAAAAATACCCCTAGATGTCAAATTAAATCAAATATAATATTCAGTAAAGGGATAATGCACAGAAAACTTAAAAAAGATATATCCAATCTGAACCTCCATCAGCAATAACTAGAGTTAAGGAAATTTACCAGAATACTCACTAACAGAATTCCAAGATGGCTGCATAATGAACAACTGCTTAATTTCAGCTCTCACAGTGGGAAAACAGAAACTGAGAAAAAGGAGTACCATTGAAACTGGTATTTGGGTGAAAATCAGTTACTTGCTAGTAAATACACTGCCTAGATGTATAAAAAGTGTATAGAAAACACTGTCTGGGAAGGATTTTGCAGCTGTTCAGCAAAAAGCAATTCACACTTCAGCTTTGGTTAAAGAGGTGGCTTCCAGTAATTTACAGGAAAAATTAAATCAGATTTACCAGAGGTGATTAAAATAAATGAAATACTGAAGGACTATACCAACGCAAATAACAGGCTGGAAAAAATAGAAGGTTTAACTAGCTATTCCTGTGAACTGATAAAACTACAAAAATCAGAAGATGACATAAAAAAAGGCTGGCTGAATATGAGGCTTCTCAAGAAGAATTGGGTCATAAAATTGTAAGTTTAGATGATGGAGCTCAGAAAGAAAACTTGAGATTGTCTGCTGTACCATAAAACCTGGAATGAACAAACTGCATTAATTTTATGAAAGCAAAAATAAGCAACAGGACTGCTGTTAACTGAAAAGGCACATTGACTGTATATTCCAAACCTGAACATGAGAAAGAGACCAAGACCTATATTTGTAAGGATGCAATTCCACTAGCAGAAAGAGCTGATACTAAGAAACTGTGGCAGAATGGTAAAGTATTAAAAATTAAAGATGGCAGAGTGCTTGTGGAAGGTGATTCTTCACTGTACATCACACTGAAGACTTGCAAATGTATCCCAGCAATCAGGAAATGTTGAGAGGTACGCGTGAGATTCAAGCTGCTGTATCCATCTGTCTTCAAATTTTTTTTCCTGGAGGATCAAACACATTTTTGATGCAGAACAGGCTAAGAAGGAAATAAAAAGGTCTGTCCAACAAAAAAGTGGCATAACAAGCAAAGCAAAAGGGAACTCTGTCTCTCATTCTTCTGACAATAAAGCTCAAAGAGAGACTTTGCTTGTGAAACCTTTTCCAATGTTCCAGAGGAAATATGTTTGAGAAACAGAAGAAGGTACAGGTATTGACTAAAAGAATCAGGAGTACCTTGGATTGAACCATAGTCTAGTCTTGGGAGATGGAGATGGTCAGGAAGAAGAACAGCAACATTGAAATTAGTGAACAAATGTGAGGTTATTAAGCCACAACCACATTTGTGAAGTATAGCTTTGCAAATAAAAAATGTCTGAGAAAAGACTGGACTTTTGTTGACTTTGTTTTACTTTTGAGTGGACTAAAAAACATTTACCCATTATGTATTCAATGTTTAGTACTACACCAAAGGGGGAAAAGAAGTAACTTTAAGTAAATCAATGTTTGTTTTAATTGGTATCTGTAGAAACATTTTATGATAAACTGCTTGCTGTATTGTAAAGCAGTTTTGTACAGTGTGCAATCAAGGGTATTTTCAATGTCTGTTGTATATGCTAAAGATATCAAAGTAAACAAGTACCTTTATTTAGATTTAAGAACTATAGGCTTTATGGTATAACAAGAAAAGAAAGGCTGAATAGCAAAACATTTAAATTAATATAATGTGTCATCTTGGGCTGAGGGGTGGGAGGTTTAGAACTGCATTGATTATATTGTAGAACTAAGACTGTAATTGAAAAATAAGACAAAATGATGAAAGCCACAAAAAATGCTAAGCTTCTTGCATCTGTGAAGATATTAGCCATTTTCCTATTAACAAATGTTCTTAGTGAGAGGCAAAAAGTCTGCAGCTGAAGGCAGTTAGCTAGGGAAATGTTTTACATTCTGTTCTAAAGGAAATTTACAAAGATTCATTCATGCCTCTGCAAATTCATAGCTCTTTTTTCTTATTGTTGATTACTTTCACATGGAGGCAAGCTGTCTGCAGGGGCAAGCAGTGAATCTTGAGAGTACTGATCATTCTTTGCTGAGGGAAATGCAACATTTTAAGGTCAAATGACAAGCAAATCAGTGAATAATAAAGATGGACATTAAGATAAGTGGATAATATATTGTAGCCTCCATAGCAGGCTTAATACTTTAATGCATTTAATAGAATAGTGCATAATTTAGTCTTATTTAGACACTTCACATTTTCTTAGGGTTAAAAGTTAATGTTTTCAGAAAGCATACAAACTGTTTTTCACATCTGGAAGGGGAAATAGAGGTAAAGAAAAAAAACGGCAATCGTAAGTGGGAACTCAGGCTGTAACATCCACTTTAGCATGGGCAGCCTTAATTTTAGATTAGGTTATGCCTGTGAGTGCAGCTGTCGATTTGGGACAATTGTTCATATAACTTCCTTTGTGGAAAATATACATAGTTTTGTGTGTTTGTTCTAAGTTAATAGAGGATGAGGGTTCTGAAATTTATTTAGTTTTTTTTTTTTTGTTTGGAGGTTTTCACTAAAGTAAAAAGTCTTGAGAAATGTGGCATAGGTTCAAATGGACATAAGAAATGACAACTGAATAAAAGATTAACCTGCAAACATTAGTGGTTGCATGTAAGGCAAAGGCTGGAAATACACATTTAAAAACTGTCATGTATAATAAGTGGAACCAATAGATTTTTATCATAATGGCTAGTATGTCTGTAGTAGCTCAAAATTTAAATGTCCTTACAAGTATAGACAAAAAGAAAAGATTATTGAATTGTATTAAAAAATGCACAGTGCAAACATCAATGCTGCAGGGGACACATTTGAAAAGAAATAAGCATGTGAATTTGACAAATTAAAGATTTCAGGATGGATATTCAGCAGAATTCCAGCGACAAAGGAAAATGTGAGTAATGGGTTGTTGTTGTTGTGTCTTTCGGCTTTTCCCGGGTAGGGGTCACCACAGCGGAACTCCGGTCCGCTAATGATTGGCAGTTGATTTTTACGTACCGAGTTGCCAGCCCTGACGCACAACCTTCAACGAAGGAACGCCCATTCACGCATGTCTCCACACAGAAGACGCTCTAGCTAGTAGAAATTATTTTAGCATTATGAGGGAAGATAGAATTGCTTCAGAAGCAAGAGCTTATAAATGGGATAAATGAAAATGGAGTTTGAAAACAGAGTAGAAATGAAATAGGAAGAGATATGGTTAAGAAGTAAGCAGAATTATTTAGAGGGACTGACAAAGATTACATGTATTGCAGAATAAGAAGAATCTCACAGCACAATAAAAGGAGCAACTGCAGAGTGCTAAAGAGAAAATAAGTGAGTATTTGGATAATATCCATGAGTTTAGAATGAATACTTTTAAGCAGCCATTTTTGATAACAACTCTACAGCAAAAAAAAACATTTAGCACAGCGATTTAGTCAACAGAAAGTAGAAAGGGGTTGATGCCAAACTTAGGGAGCCTAGAGAAAGATATATAGCGGTATTAGAGATATTTCAGAAACTTTATGAAAAAT
Source organism: Protopterus annectens (assembly GCF_019279795.1). Lineage (NCBI taxonomy): Eukaryota > Metazoa > Chordata > Ceratodontiformes > Protopteridae > Protopterus > Protopterus annectens. The sequence continues at coordinate 126,173,903 of NC_056728.1, forward strand.
TTTTAAAGCAAGGAAATGTGGAAACGAAGAAAGAGCACAAATGGAAATCTTTATAGAAGATGTAGTTATGCCAAGATTAGAGGAACATGTGGCTCAACAACTAATAGTTAAGATAGGAGAAGATGAGATAAAAATATTGAAGTATAATCAATCTGCGGGGAAGTTTCCAGGAATGGATGGTATTCCTGTAGAAGTTTGGAAGTTAGGAGGGAAGAAAGTAATTAAGATTGCGAAGATTTTAATAGTATTTTAAAAAGAAGGAAGCACTAGCATCTTGGAAGAAAGCCGAGGTGGCAGTATTACCCAAAGAAGGTAAAAACCCGTCAGACCCAGTCTGACATAGACTCATTTTAATTTTAAACAATGATTATAATGTATATATATATATATATATATATATATATATATATATATATATATTAGCTAAAGGAATGGCAAAGACGTTACCAAAATTAATAGATGTGGATCAATGTGTTTTTTGGAGATGAGGCAAATATTTGATAACATTACTAAAGCAATGATCCATAGGGAATCAGAATTTAAGAAAATACCACTGTTGGTAGGTCTTGATGCTGAGAAAGTATTCAACAAAGTAAGCTGGGATTTTATGAGTAGGGCAATGGAAGCATTTGTATTCCCCTCATACAATAATAAGGTTAATTAGGAGAATATATGAAAGACCCTAAGAGGCAAGAATTTAAGTGGGAGGGTTCCTCTCTGATATGTTATGTTTGAACAGATGAACCAGGCAGGGGTGTCCTTTTTTCCCCTTTATTTGCTTTATATTTACAGCCACTGGCAAAGAAAATAAGGCACTCAGAAATCCAAGGATATAATTGACGTGGTAGTCAAGAAAAGTTGGCTTTATTTGCATATGATATTATTTTGTACTTGATGAGTCCAGAAAAGGACATATCTGTATTGTTTATTTATTTTTTTATTATTATTTATTTATTTAACATTTGTTTACCAGGAAAGTCCAACTTGGGCTGAGCCAATTTTCAGCGAAAGCCTGGGGAGAAACGCTTCAGACGCATGTCTTTGTAACGTGGAAGGAAACTGGAACACTCTGAAGAAACCCACATAAATATAAGGAGGACATGCAAACTCCACACAGAAGGCATCCTAGCCAAAAATCGAACTGGAGAACCTCTTGCTGTAAATGAACAACACAAACCGCTGCACCACTGCGCCGTCATGTTGTGGAACATTTTGAGATCGTTTCAAGTCTTTTCAGGATATAAAATGAATGAAGATAAAACAAAGGCTATAGCCATAAATTATGTACCTACTCATGACTTGATTCAGCAATACCTGCATTTATGAAGATAAGATAAGCCGAAGTATTTAGGAGTATGGATTGAAAAGGCCAAGGATATGTGGGAGGAGACTAAATAAAAGATACTACAAAAATTGAGAAACTGAAAGACCTTGTTTATGGATAGTAAGGTAAATCAACAGAAATGTTTTTAGCCTTTTTAGTTTTATATACCTGTCCGGCATATTTTTATCCACTAGAGGAAAAGCTGTGGAAAATAAAAATGTTGAATGAATTTATATGGGAGGGAATAGAGGGCAAGAGTAAAGTGGGATTAGTTGATCCTTCCAATAGAGCAAAGTGTCATAGGATTACCTGATCTGAAGTGATATTTTAGAGCTACACAGTTAAGGCTCATACACATAACACAAGCAGATGGTTAAAATTCAAAGTGGAAAGGATTGATGATGAAGTGGGGGGGCAATTCAAGAAATAAGGGGAAAGTAGGATTTTGGATGCATATCCTTATGGAGAATAATAACCACCATGCAGAATATTATATTCGTGAAGTTGCAGAAAGTATTCTAAGAACTATGCCCATACATGAATGGACAAAGGAGATTTTGCCAATAATGTTAACTGCAAGTTGAGGTAGAGAAAATATGCAAGAAGGGACTGGAAATTTACTGAAGAAAACTGGCAAAGTAGCCAATGTATTTGGGAGCCAATAAATAGACATGGAAAAGTAACAGAGTGGGATGAGACCAAGAAGAAGCTTGGACTGCAAGTTGGAGACTGCATTCCCTATCAGGAAATGATATCAGAGTGTAGACAAGGAGAAAGGGATAGGGGGGTTCTAAGTGCAAGACTTGCTCTGGTAGAGTTTTTGTCAAATATAGAACAGAAACTACTGTTTAAAGGGTATAATTAGTAGGACATATAACATTTTCCATGATAACTATGAAAATCAGTCCGAGGAGGGTAGAAAAGATTGGGTAGAGCGACTGAAAAAGCAATTTACAATGAAACAATGGGAGGACATATGTATGTCTCACAAGTATGCAACAAAGTCTAGCAGGTTTATGATTTTTGCTTGGAAGTGTTTGCATAGATATTTTTATACCCTGAGCAGACTTCAAAGAAATTTCCCTCAGGTAGATAGCAAATGTTGGGGGGTGTGATGAGGAGGAAAAAAGTAAATGGAAACATGTTTTAGGAGTGTAATGAGTTTGGCAGATTAAAAACATTCCTACAGAGTAATCCATCAGACCTATTAAGGGTGAAAATGGCTGTAACTAAGGAAATTATTATTTTGAGCTGTTACACAGGATTTGAATTGCCTAGATATAGTAAAGCCTTATTAAGTTTAAATCTGTTGGCTGCCAAAAAAATTACTAGAAAATGGAAATCAAAATATAAACCCACTTTACTGTAAGCAGTGAATGTTGTAAAACAGATAAAAGAATTGGAAGAGTGATCTTTAGAAAAGGTAAGGAACAGATTACATAGAAATAAATGGACGTGTAGGAACAATACATTCAGGATAACATTCAGGAGAAGGAGTGAGGTTTAATGGAAGGCAGGAACTGAGTGATTTATGTAATGAAGTTTTGAAAGACAGCTGTCAAAAACAAGAAAATATGTTATGTATCATGTGTAAATAAAAAATAGTATATTTTTTCTATTAATGAATGTGTTCCTGTGTCTTAAGTGACATTTTAATGAAGGTGTTAAAAATACTCACTAATAGTGCAAAAGCAGACTTCCAATATGGCTGCATATTGAGTAACATCTTAATTCTAGCTCTCCTGGTGTGAAAACAGAAACTCAACAGAGAAGGGTAGTAGACGTTTGTGCTTATGGATAACATTCATTAATTGACTAGTAAGTGTACTGCCTGGATATCGGGGAAAAAAGAAATACAGAGCACCTGGAAAACAATCAGCTACAAAAAGTGAAGAAACACTGACTGGGCAAAGTTTTACAGCTGTTCAGCAAAAAGCAATGCACCCTCCAGACATGACTTCTAGTAACGTACAGGAATATATATGATCTGGTTAAAATAAATGAACCACTGATGATGTATATTAACACAAACAACACAAGGTTGGAAAAATGGAAAAAGCTTTAATCAGATATTCAGATTAGGTGATAAAGCTGCAAAAATCAGAGGATGAAATGAAGAGGCTGACTGAATATGATACTGCTCAGGAAGACATGTTTCAAAAATAATAGAATTAGAGGACAGAGCACATAGGGAAAACCTGAGATTTCAGCTATACCAGAGAAGCTGGAAGGAACAGACTGCATTAATTTTATGAAAGCACAAATAAGCAACTGGACTGGGATTCCACAGCAGGAGCTGTTATTTGAAAGGGCACATCATGTGTATGCTCCAAACCTGGCTGTGAGAAAGAAACCTAGACTTTTAATAGTAAAGATGCAATCCTACCAGCAGAAGGAGTTTGTTCTGACAAAACTATGGCAGAAGGATAAAATACTAAACGTGGGAGACAGCAGAGTGTTTGTGGAGAATGATTACTCATTGTACACCAGGCAGAAGAGAAGGAAATTCATTCCACTATTCAGAGAATGTTGAGATGCAGGCATGAGATTCAAAGTACTATACCCAGCTGTCTTCAAGGTATTCTTCCTTGAAGGGACAAAATCATTTTTTGATGAAGTACATGCTAAGAAGGAAATACAAGAGTCTGTGCAACAAAAAGTGACCTGTGAAACAGAGGAAGGTTCTGCTTCTTGTTCTTCTGGTAATAAAAATCACAGAGAGACTGTACCCATGAAACCTTTCCCACTGTTTCAGTGGAAAAAGGGGAGAGAATGAAGGGAGAATGAGAGTTGACAAGAAGAGTCAAGAGCAAATTGGAAATGAAGCAGAGACAGGATTTGGGAGATGGAGATGAGCAGTAATAATACCAGTAAGTTAATGTGGGATTACAATGCAGTAACTACAGTTGTGAAATATGACAGAACAAGACAATCTGGAAATATTGGACTTTTTAGAAATTTGTTGGACTTGTGGGGGACTCTAAAGTATATACCCTTCCTCATGTCATTACTGTTTGGAAAAATGTTTAGGGGAGGGAAACAGAGGGGAGAAAATTAAAAAATTAATGTGCTTATTCTCACTCTTGCATGATTCAATAACAAGTTTTAGAAACAATCAGATAAAAAGGAAATTGCCTGTCTGGTTCTCTTGTCCCATGGAGACAATCTGATAATGGGAAATTGGCTGTCTGGTTCTCATGTTTCCATGGCGACAATCTGATAAAGAGAAATTGGTTACAATCTGGTGGAGAGTGATTGGCTGGGGGAAAAAGGCAAGAGAAACTGGCTAGAAGATAATGTTCTCTAAAAGCAGTCAGGGGGTTCCCAACTGGGAGGGCTATAAAGGTAAGACAAAACCAGTTAGCACTTAGTAGAAGCACAGGTCGCACCATGCACCTTAACATGTTTAACCTTTCATTTAGGTTAACTCAATTCTGTGAGTGTGGCTGTCAGTTTGGGACATTTGTTCCTGTTAGGAGGATAAAACTTCAATACTTGAAGATGTACATAGTTTTGTGTGTTATTATATTAAAGGGTTTTACGGGGGTATTTTTTTTTGAGGGTTTTCAATAAAACAAAAAGTTTTGTAAGATGTAACATAGGCTCAAATGGACATGACAAGAAACAACTATATAAAAGTTCAATCTGCCAATCAGTGTATGCATGTAACACAAGCTGGAACTAGACATTTAACAAAAAGGGCGTTATACATAAAAGATGGGAATAATAACTTTTTATTTATTTATTTATTTATTGCATTTGTTAACCGGGAAAGTCCACTGGGCCTTGAAAGAGCCCATTTTCAGTGGAGGGCCAGGGAGAAAAGCTCCACAAGGTTGCATAACAGTATACAATAATTTACATCACTAGTATGCATTGATATACAACAATTTACATCAGTAGTAAGCATAAACATTGGAACATAGAGCAATGAATATTGACATGATTTGTACATTTTGACAGATTATATAGATACATTAAGCCATCAGGTTTTCATTCAGGAATAGTAAAAAATGGTACAGCTACATATGTATCTATTTAGACTAGATGCTTATATAGGCTACAGGAGAGAGGGCGTTCAAGTAAAAGTTCCAGAGATGGGATTAGTTGTTTTGGAAGGTAGGATGCAGGAGCATAGCCAGAGAGAAGAGAGGTGTATTTTTACTGACTTTTTGAAGCTGCATGAGTATTGATAGTTCTGATATTGGTGGAGAGATTATTCCATAACTTGGAAACAGTGTGGGAGTACAGCATCTTGCCAGCGGCTAGTCTGGATGTGTTAGCAGATAGTAACATTTCAGACCTCAGTTGGCGTTTAGGATGGTACAGGTTTATTATGGAGGATAAGGAAGGACAGGATTCTGGTTGGTAGATTATTTTGTGGGTGGTCATTAGATGTATATACTTAAGGTGATGGGGGAATTCTATCCAGTTGAGCTGGTGTAAAGGTTGTATTAGTGGCAACTTTAGCAATCTTGTTATAGCAGGAGTTAAGTTTTGTATGTAGGTGTGACTGTAAGTTTGTAAGGATGGGGCACCATATAGGAGAGTTGGGAGCAAGAAGGATGAGGCTAGGGCTATCCTAGCTGAGTTGTTAAGGAGGTAATTTTGTCTATACAGGGCACCAAGCTTTTGGTGGGTTTTTTTAATATTAGTATAGATATGAAGGTCAACTGTTAATCTGTCGTCAATGAGGACAGCTAATAGTTTGGTGCTTGGGGCAACATCTATGGTAGTATTGTTTTGGGATTGGATTGAAAGAGGTTGTTTGTCAGTATGGCTGGATTGTGTGGGGGAGAAAACTAGGAGTTTGGTTTTATTGGAGTTAAGGGCTAGGTGGTTTTGGGACATCCATATTTCAGCAGAAGTAAAGGCTTCTTGGGTAAGATGTTGCAGAACAGAGGGAGATTTGGAAGAGCAGAGGATGGTGGAATCATCTGCATATTGGATTACAGTACTGTTAGGTAAGGAATTATGAAAGTCATTAATGAATATGCTGAACAACAGCGGACCGAGTATAGATCCTTGAGGGACACCTGTGTTAGTGCTCATGAAAGTAGAGGAGGAGTGCTGCCATATGGTAGCTTGGTGTCTATTGCTCAGATAGCTTGTAAACCATTGTAATGTTGGGGAATCTAGGTTAAGGTTGGAGAGTTTAGTTAGTAGGAGGGAGTGGGAGATGGTGTCAAATGCTTTAGACAAATCTAGAAAGAGAGCAGAGACAGAGGAACCAGCATCATGGGCTCTATTTATTGTGTCTAAGAAGGAGATCAGGGTAGTGTTGGTACTGTGGCCTGGTCTAAAGCCGTGCTGAGTAGTAGAGAGCATTTGGTGGCTTCTTAAGTGGCTTATGAGTTGAGTGTGTATGCATTTTCTAGAATTTTGGAGATGGGGGAAAGTATGGCAATAGGACGGAAGTTTGAGATGTCAGAATTAGAGCCCCCTTTGTGGTGAGGAAGGACAAAAGCATTTTTCCAGATCTCTGGTATACATGATTCTTGAATAGATCTATTAAGGAGGATACTGATAGGATAAACTATAGAAGGGGCAGCTACTTGTAGGTATTCAGAAAGTAGGTTATCTGGGGCATTAGTACAGGGCTTTAGGTTATGTAGAAGTTTTTTGATGGTAGATTTTGGGATGGGTGATAGTGAGAAGGTAGGTAGGGGGTGGTGCTATTGGGTACTGATGTGGTGTGAGAGTTGGTGATGATAGGTGGAAAGGATGTGGGTAGGTTTGCAATGGTATCAATAAAGTAGTTGTTAAAGAGTGAGGCTATATCAGTGGGAGTGTTTTCGGAGTCAGGGCTGCGGTTGCTGTTTGTCCCTCGGTGGAGTAAGGAGTTTATTGCATGCCAGAAGGTTTTAGGGTTTTGTCTCTGCTGATTTTGGATGTTTTGGAAGTAGTCTTTTTTTCTTTTTTATGACTAAGCATTTAGCTTGATTGTGAAGTTGCTTGTACTGTAAGAGGTTGGGTGAGGTTTTATTTTTATTCCAAGTTTTCCAGGCTATATCCCTGGTGGCCATAATTTGCTTTGTAGAGTTAGTTAGCCAGATAGCATGTTTTGTTCTAATTCTCTTAAGCCTGAGTGGGGCTAAGCTATTTAGTATTTTAAGAAATGTAGAGTTAAAGAATTCTACTGCATCACTGATAGGGAGAGTTTTTAATGGACTCCAGTTTGTACTTTGAAGAATATTGTTGAGGGTGTCGGGGAGAAGTGGGATGGGTCTCTGTAACGATATTGGTGTATATGTGATATAGAGGTGGGCTTGCGTATTATATATGCTGGTGAGTGGTCACTGATACAATCTGAAGAGTGCCAGAGGAGGGGATTTTGTCAGGATCAGAAACTAAGATCCAGTCCAAGATGGATCCCTTGTTGTTTTTATTATTGTGTCTGGTTATATCTGAGATTAGCTGAGTATATTTGTGTAGGTTGACACCTGTTGAGGGTTTCTTAGTGATATCTAGCCAATTGATGTTTGTGTCACCAAGGATTCCCGTTTCATTATTTATATTATTGGTTGTCCAGGCAAGAATTTCCTCCGAAATAGGAATGTTGTTGCCAGGGGGTATATATATATAGGACTATGATACATAGGAATTTGTAGTTATTAAGTTTTAGTAATGCGATTAGGAGTTCTGCGTTGGAAAAAAGTGGGTATTGGTTTTGAGTAAGGAATGACTGTGTAGGTATTAGGGAAAAGTAGTGCGATGCCTCCACCTTTGTTGTGAAGCCTGTCGTTTCTGAGGCAGGACTGGTTGGGGGGTAGGAATTCTGAGTCCTTGATGTAAGGTTTTAGCCATGTTTCAGTGATGGCAGTAAAGTCAAGCTTGTATTGACTGATTCAAGCATGTAGTTGTGTGATTTTATTTCTAATGCTTTGGGTGTTGATTGTGGTGAATTGAATAGCTTCTGTGGGGTTGGGGGAGTTGTTTGTGTGGGAAAAAGGGCCAGGGTTGGGATGTACATCGCCTGATAGGGTCAGGTTCCAGTAGGTAGGGGCAGTGCTTGTGGAAGATTTTTTGTTAGGCCTATAAAAAGTTCTTGATGGACTCTTGTTAGTGTGGTTAAGGTTATGTTTAAAGATTTGGTTGAAGGAGGGGTGATTTGGGGGGTAGAGGAGTATTAGTTTTTTTTTGTAAGATTAGGTCTGTGCTGTAGTGAGATGAGCTGATTACTGAGTAGCTAGGGAGAGTATGACTATGAGTAGCTATTGTAGGAGAGCATGGGGGATGTGGGATAGTAATGTAGAGAGCAGATAGTTTTAGAAGTAAGGATAGGTATAGAGAGAGTATGATAAGGATGATGTTGGTTAGGAGAGGCATAGTTGTATAGTTTTGTGACAGGGGGATGTAGTGAGAGAGTACTGCAGGATATAAGGAAGGATTTAAGATAAATAGGATAGTATGGGATAGGATGACAGTGTTGGAGGTGTGGTGTAAGTGAAGGTAGAGAAGAAGATAGTGTGTTGTAAGTGAAGGTAGAGAGGAAGATAGTGTAGGGTTTTGTTTACAGGTGGAGTGGAAGGTGATAAGGGACTGTAGTAAGATATAATTGTAGTGGTTCTGAGTGGTAGTAGAAGTTGTGGTTGGCTAAGTGAGTTGGTGTGGTTAGTGGGAGGAATTTGCTGGGAGTGAGGAGAGGGAAGGCTTGGAGTATCTTTTAGATTAGAGGAGTTGTGGTAGGGGATGGTAAGTCATGTGAGTGTGAGGTGGTGATGTATGGATTGGATGTAGAGGGGGAGGGAGGGGTAAAGACAGACATAAATCTAATTGCTTAGGGGTGGGTGGGAATGGGAGTAGGGGAGCGTAGAGAGCCCGAGCGTAGCAAGGGCAAACGGAGCGGGGCCGGCCCAGCTGGAAAAGTGGCGCGAAATTTGAAAAACAATCAGGTAACATATAATGTTAGAATGCAGGTAAGTAGCCAGGTTATCAGACACTTATTATAAACAATAGCTTTGCTTACTTATTTATGTTATGTTTGAACATGACAGGCTGCAGCTAAGGGGCAGAAAAGCAGTATGTGGACTGGTGTCTTTCTACTTGAGGAATCGAGCGAGAGTTTACAAAGTAGTTATTTCTTTTTCAGGTAAATGTGTTCTGAAACTTGCACTTCTGGCATGCTTGTTATTTGCTGCTATCTAGTGGCCTCACAAATAATACAATGATGCTCTCTGTAATGTTTTGAAATGTGAATGGTCTCACAGATAAATACAAAAAATAAAAAATAGTGAACTATGAAAAAAGTAGAGTGAAAATGGTTATGTTACAGAAGACACACTTGGAAAGAACTGAACATGTGAATTTGATAAAGAAAGGTTTTTCAGGGCTGTTATTCAGCAGATTATCTGGGACAAAGGAAAAGAGAAGTACTTATATTAATTGCAAGAGGAGCTCCACTAGTGATACTAGAGGATAAAAAAGATGGCAGATTTGTAGGAGGAGAATTACACTGGCATGTATTTATATTCCACATAAAACTGCTATAAGGGAGCTTATGAACATTCTGGGAGAAATAACTAGTTTTCAACAAGGAATATTACTTGTATGTCGGGACTGGAATTTGATTTGCAGCAGTGAAGATGTGTCTGGGGGCAGAAGGGAAAGTATAACAAAGTAGGGTAGATTTTTGAAGAAATTAATGAAAATATTTGGCACGGAAGATGTGAATTCAGTAATAGGAGTTCGGAGTAAATTGACATATTATTCCCCAAGATATAAGAACTGGGCTGGGCTAGGCTAGCCAGAATTTACATTTCACAGGAACATGGGCATTTAATTGAAGGTCTTGATAAGCATCCAATAACTATTTTAGATCATGCACCTATAATAACTAAAATAAAAACAAAGGATAATTAAATAAAATGAGACACTGGCGCTTCTCATCTTTCTGTTGAAAAGAAAGGAATTTAAGGAACAGGTTATGGAGATTATTCAGGAGATATTCAAGAGGATAGAAATTAATTCTGGAAATATATCTAGGGAGTAGGATAAAATTAAATTGGGGTTAAAAACAGGATGGAAATAAAAGAAAGGGAGCTCTGGTTAAGAAGGAAGAATTATTCAGAGGGACTGACTAGTATTAAAGTGCTGGAGAATAGGGGGAATCTCACAGAACAAGAAGAGGATCAACTGCAGAATGCTAATCAGAAAATAAGGGATTATCTCAATAATATACACAAGTTTAGAAAGATTACTGTTAAGCAACTGTTTTTGATAATAACGCTAGATCACAAAAACTTTTAGCACAACAACTCAGGCAACAGAAAGTAGAAAGGGCTATCACTAAGCTTAGGGAGCCTATAACAAGAAGGTAAGAATATATTGTATAGAGGTATTAGAAATTTTCTGGAAATTCTACGAAAGTTTGTATAGAACAGAGAAATATGGAAATGAAGAAAGGATCTAAATGGAAATGGTTATGGAAAAATGAAATGTGCCAAGTTTAGAGGCAGATGAAACCCAGTTACTACCGGTTAAGATAGGAGGAGATGAGATAAAAATTGTGATGTATAACCAATCTACAAGAAAGTCCCCAGGAATAGATGGTATTCCTATGGAAGTTTGCAAGCTAGGAGGGAAAAGACTGATAAAGATCTGGAAGGATTTGTTTCACAGTATTTTACGAAGAGAAAAAATACCAACATCCTGGAAGAAAGCACTGGTAACTGTAATACCTAAAGAAGGTAAAGATCCATCAGATCCAGCATCATATAGGCCCATTTCAAAACTAAACCATGATTACAAAGTGTTCATATTTATAATGGCTAAAAGAATGTCAAAAGTGATGCCAAAAACTGATCGATATGGTTCAGTGTCATTTTGTGGAGGGGATGCAAACATTTGATAATATTAACAGAACACTGATGATCCAGTGGGAAACAGAATGTAAAAAAGTATTATTGTTGTTGGTGGTTCCTGATGCAGAGAAAGCATTTGACAGAGTAAGCTGGGACTTTATGAGCAGGGTAATAGAAGCATTTTCATTTCCTGAAAAAATTATAAGGTTGATTAGGGGGATATATGAGCAATCAGAGGGAAAAAAAAGTAAAGTGGAGTGGGGCCACTCTGATAATTTCTGCTTGAACAGAGGAACCAGGTAGGGGTGTCCTCTTTCCTCTTTGTTATTTGCACTATAATTAGAACCACTGGCAAAGAAAATAAAGGACTAGAAATTCAAGGATATAATTGGCATGGTAGTCAAGAAAACCTGGCTCTATTTGTAGATGATATTATTTTATACCTGAAAAAAAGAAAAAAAAAAAACAAAAAGAGAAATTACAGTGTTGTGGAACATTTTTAGACCGTTTCAAATTTTTTTGGGATAACAACATTAACAAAGCTAAAACAAAGGCAATAGCCATAAATTATACACATGAATTGGTTCAACAATATCCGTATTTATGGGGGCATGATAAAATGAAGTATTTAGGAGTATGGATTAAAATGATTGTGGTGTGGCAGCTAAGGATATGTGGGTAGAGTCTAAACAAATGATAATACAAAAAATGAAAAATGGAAGCTTTGTTATAAGAATATGGATAGTATGATACAAGCAGTTAAAATGTTTATAGTCCCATTAGTATTATACACAGGTCAGGCATATTTTTATCAACCAGAGGAGAAGTTGTGGATGGCAATTAATAAAGAGCTGAAGGACTTTATCTGGGAGGAGAGGATGGCAAGAGTCAAGTGGGGTAAAGTTGGTTCGTCCAGTAGAAGAGGGTGGCTTGGGATTACCCAATCTGAAGGGGTATTTCAGAGCTACAGTTAAGGCTCCTATGCATAGTGCAAGTGAAAAACTATAAGTCAAAGTGGAAAGGGATGATGTTGAAACAGGGGGAAAGCTCAAGAAACAAAGAGAAACTGGAATTTTGGATGCAGGCCTTTAAGGAGAATAACAATCATACAGAATATTATATCCATAAGATAACAGAAGGTATTCTAAGAACTAAGTCAACACGGGACTGGAGAAAGGAGATTCTGCTGATAGAGATGACTGCAATTAGGTATACAGATAATAAGCAAGATGAGGCTGAACTTTATTGGAGAAAACTGGCAAAGGAACCAAGGTATTGGGAGCAAACAACTAGAGATGGAAAGGCAATAGAATAGGAAGATGTTAAAAATTTATTTGGACTGCAGGTTAGAGATTGCCTTCCCCATCAAGGATTGATATCAGAGTATAGGCAAAGAGAGATAAATAGGGAGGGGGTGTCCTAAACAAAAGCCCAGCACTGGTAGAGTTATTAGAACAGAAGCTGCCATTTAAAAAGGAATAATTACTAGAGCATATAAAATATTGCATGATAACTATAAGAATCAATCCGACAAGGTTAGAAAGGATTGGGAAGAGAGGTTGGATAAGCAATTCACAGAGAAACAATGGGAGGATATATGTATGTCTCCCAAATATGAAACAAAATCTAGAAGATTTAGGATTTTTACTTGGAAATGTTTACATGGATATTTTTATACCCCAAGTAGACTCCAGAGAATTTTTTCCTCAGGTAGACAGCAAATGCTGGAGGTGTGATGAGGAAGAAAGAGTTACTTGGGAACATATTTTCTGGAAGTGCGATGGGTTCATGGACTTTAAGGATTCCCTGCGGGATGCACTGATGGAGATGCTGGGTGGATGGATTGGTGTGATGAGGGAGATGATTTTTCTGAGCTATGATACGGAATCGAAATTGCCTAGATATAGTAAGCCCTTGCTGTGTCTAATTATAGTGGCTGCCAAATAAAACAATTACTAGAAAATGGAAATCAAAATCTAAACCAACTATATTAGAAGTAGTAAATATAGTAAAACAGATAAAACAACTGGAACTGAGACCTTTAGAAAAGGGTAGGAGCAAACTACACAGGAAAAATGGAAATTGTGGGAACAATATATGGGGGAGGAATGAAGTTTAAAAGAAGTCAGGACTTAAATGAGCTATGTAATGTTTGACTAAAAATGATTGGGTAGATTATAAATAATGTATAATGGTTGCAACTGGGAGTGTGTCAGTGTGGTTTTTGATTTAAAATGCTTGCAACTAGGATTGTGTCAGTATGGTTTGTTTTCATTTATATAAATGAATGATTGCTTATGTTGTAAGTGATGGTTTAATAAAGATGTTTCTTGTTAAAAAAAAAGGGGTCAGGAATTGAATAATCTACGTACTGTTGCTTAGGTTGTTTAAAAAAAAGGGGATCAGGAATTGAATAATTTACGTACAGTTGTTTAGGTTATATGATATAATATACCAATATATGTGAAGCATAATAGTTGTAAATCTGAATTTGTTAATACAGTTTGATTACTTTTATATAAATGTAAATTTACCTATTTCGTAAGTGTTAATTTAATAAAGGTGCTTAAAAACACTAAAACTGCAAAAGCCATATACTTTAGACAATGGCAAAATACTCTTTCCTCTCATCCTAAGCTTTTCTGTAAAAAATAAAACATTCAACAGGTGAGGTGACCTAACTAACAAGACAAAAACCAACAATATATCATAAAAATCCCTGAATTTCAAAATTATTTATTTTCAACTCTACATGACATCACCAACACATTTCCTTCAAACTCTCACCAAAATATTATTTTTTTCTTCTTTTAGTCTTTTTCTTTTGGTTAATTGTGCAGCCACTTTTCACTTATCTGCAATAAGTGAAATACAAACCAGAACCTTTCTTTCTAA
>NC_056728.1:126192924-126197924 GCF_019279795.1 Protopterus annectens
GGATGAGGAAGTGATGGGTAGGTGGGTGTTAAACAAAGGGAATGCAGAAGGTAAGATGGTGAGTGGATTTTGCGCGAAAAGGATGGACATGGCTGTGGTAAATACATATTTAACAGAAGAGGGAGGGAGCATAGGGTGACATACAAAGAGTGGAGGAAAGATGCACACACAGGTGGATTATATCTTATGTAGGAGGAGGCCAGTTTGAAGGAGATTGGAGACTGCGAAAGTGGTAACTGGAGAAAGTGTTGTTAGGCAGCATAGGATAGTGGTTTGTAGGACGAAGTTGGTTATCAAGAAGAGGAGGAGGAGTGTGAGGGCAGCATCAAGAGTCAAGTGGTGGAAATTGAAAAGGGTAATTGTGAGGGGTGGAGTTCAGGGATGCAGGTTAAGGCAGGCACTGGGTGGCAGTGAAGAGTTACCAAATACATGGTAACTACACCAGAGCTGTGAAGTAGCGGAGGCGGCTAGAAAGGTGCTTGGTATCACATCTGGACAGGGGAAGGACGACAAGGAGACATGGTGGTGGAATGAGGAAGTACAGGAGAATATAAAGAGAAAGAGGTTGGCAAAGAAGAAGTGGGATTGTCAGAGAGATGAAGAAAGTAGACAGGAGTATAAGGAGATGAGGTCCATGGCAAAGAGAGAGGTGGTGAAGGCTAAGGATAAGGCATATGAAGAGTTTTATGAAAGGTTGGACACTAAGGAGGGAGAAAAAGACCTGTACCGATTGGCTAGACAGAGGGACCGAGCTAGGAAAGATGTGCAGCAGGTAAAGATGGTAAAGGATAATGAGGGAAACATACTCACAAGCGAGAAGAGTGTGTTGAGGAGATGGAAAGAGTACTTTGAGGGGTTGATGGATGAAGAGAATGACAGGGTAGAAGGTTGGATGATGTAGGGATAGTGAATCATGAAGTACAATGGATTAGCAAGGAGGAAGTAAGGATAGCTATGAAGACAATGAAGAATGGAAAGGCTGTTGGCCCAGATGACATACCGGTGGAAGCATGGAGGTGTTTAGGTGAAATGGCAGTAGAGTTTTTAACCAGATTGTTTAATGAAATATTGGAAAGTGAGAGGATGCCTGAGGAATGGAGAAAAAGTGTTTTGGTACCAATTTTTAAGAATAAGGGTGATGTGCAGAGCTGTAGTACCTACAGAGGGTTAAAATTGATCAGTCACAGCATGAAGTTATGGGAAAGAGTAGTGGAAGCAAGGTTAAGAAGGGACGTGATGATTAGTGATCAGCAGTATGGTTTCATACCAGGAAAGAGTACTACAGATGCGATCTTTGCTCTGAGAGTGTTGATGGAGAACTACAGAGAATGTCGGAAGGAGTTGCATTGTGTTTTTTTAGACTTAGAGAAAGCATATGACAGGGTGCCTAGAGAGGAGTTGTGGTATTGTATGAGGAAGTCAGGAGTGTCAGAAAAGTATGTAAGAGTGGTAATTTAGGATATGTCACGAGGGTAGTGTGACAGCGGGGTGAGGTCTCTGCGATTGGGGTAGCCGGATAGCGTTTAAGCTGGGTGGGGTTACATCAAGAAGAATCAGCTCTGAGCCCTTTCTTATTTGTTGCAACGGTGATGGACAGATTGACAGATCGTGTGATCAGACAGGAGTCCCCGTGGACTATGATGTTTGCAGATGACATTGTGATCTGTAGTGAGAGTAAGGGAACAGCTGGAAGAGACCAACCTGGAGATGGAGATGGAGATATGCTCTAGAGAGAAGAGGAATGAAGGTCAGTGGGACTAAGACAGAATATATGTGTGTGAATGAGAGGGAGGATGGAGAGGGAATGTTGATGATGCAAGGAGTAGAGCTGGCGAAGGTGGATGAGTTTAAATACTTGGGTCAATAGTCCAGAGTAGCGGAGTGAGTGTGGAAGAGTGGTGAAGAGAGAAATTACAGGCAGGATGGAGTGGGTGGAGAAAAGTGTCAGGAGCGATTTGTGACAGGCAGTACCTGTAAGAGTGAAAAGGGAAGAGGTCTACAAGAGAGGTAGTGAGACCAGCTATATGAGTATATGGGCTGGAGACAGTGGCATTGACAAAAAGGCAAGAGTTTGTGAGCAGGATGTGGCAGAATTAAAGATGTTAAGATTTGCACTGGGTGTAGCGAGGGGTGGACAGGATTAGGAATAAGTACATTACAGGGTCAGCCCAGGTTGGAAGGTTTGGAGACAAAGCCAGAAAGGCACTGCGGTGCGTTGGTTTGGACATGTGCTAGGAGGGATGCTGAGTATATTGGGAAAAAAAAAAAAAAGATGCTATGGGATGAAGCTACCTGTAGGTAACACAGGAAAAGAGGTAGGCCTAAGATAAGGTTTATGGATGTGGTGAGAGAGGACATGCAGGTGGTTGGTGTGACAGAGCAAGATGCAGAGGACAGGAAGAAATGACGACAGGTGATCTGCATGGCGACCCCTAATGGGAACAGCTGAAAGAGGATGATGATGATGATATATATATATATATATATATATATATATATAATATATATATATATATCTATCTATATATATATCTATATATCGTATACATATATATATATATATATATATATATATATGTCTTATATATATATATGTATACATATATATATATATATATATATGCTATATATATATACATACGTTTATAAACTTATATATATATATATATATATATATATATATATACATATATATATATATATATATATATACATAGTACCTTTGTTCCCCATTGGCCCTTTTTCAATTATAAAGGAATTCCCAATACTATTCTAGCATGTCCAAAGGTCAGTTGTCAATCTCCTCTCCTGGTCCAGCTGGTGAATCTGGGAATCTTGAGGCAATGTTACAACTGCCTCATGTACTGAACAACCCTCTCCTCCTCCCAACAAATTCCAACACATGTGAGATGCAACCATATAGCCAAACTGGAGGCTAAGCTCTCTCAACTCAGTACTGGCGTAACCAGTCAGGAGGAGAAGGAAACCACACTCACTACAATTCCAGTCTCACATAGACCTACCACGACAACAAACCAAACACATAAACACACAAAAACATACTGAGGCTCTAAATAAAAATCTGCCTAAGCAGCAGAGACCTCAAAGCAGACACCCAAGCAACCGCTACCCCAAAACAAAACATGCAACACATAGCTCACAAAGCCAGTGTGCCGAACAGTCACAGCCCTTAAGGCTAAACAACACACCTGATACACTTGTAATAGGTGACTCTATAAATCAGGCACACTGGCGTCCCGCTCACCAGGCTGAACAAGGAGAAGGTCACGGTGAGCTGCCTGTCAGGCGCTAGGATCCCACATAACACAAGCACTCAGGTCACTCCAAGGCAAGTACAAATATGACTCAGTCATTGTCCATGCTGGTGTGAATGACCTGAGGCGTACCTCCCTGGTCTACATGAAAAGAGACATAGAGGTGCTCTCTGAGCCTGTAGCCCAGGCAGTATGACCCTGACCTTGAGTAGCATCTTACCCTCACCAAGAATGATGCCACAATATGAAGACAAGATGATCAATTTCAACAATTGGCTTAAGTATTGGTGTCATTCAAAGGGGATCAATGCCTGTCAGCCTGGGATGACATGCTCGACAAGCCACGATGCTTAACTAGGGGCGGCTTGCACCTGTCACCCTGGGCTTTGGGATATTGGCAAAGGCTCTTGCTACCCCCATAGTGCCTTTTTAGGCAAGGCTCAAAGACAAACCCACCTCCATAGGTATCACAAGGGATAAGAAACTAAGAGTAATGCTACTCAATGCCAGAAGTCTAAACCTCAAGATGCATGCACTCGAAACTCTCCTTAGCATGGAGAACATCGATATCTGTGCAGTAACAGAAACCTGGTTCAAGGCTCGAGAGCACCCCAGCACTACCAGGTTATACCTCATACCATGCTTTTGGCCCCAAAACTTGGACGAACCACAAAAGGAGGGAGTATCAATATTCATCAAGATACCCACACCTCCAGGTTGGTGGCACAACACGAAGCATCAGAGACTATCCATGTGCAACTAACAGTGGGTAAAACTGCCTTCAGTTTATAGCCTGCTACAGACCACCCTCCCAAACCCAGGAACCCCACTCGGCCTTCCTGAGAACACTGGAAAATATGAAGGTCTCTCCAAACACCATTATATTGGGCGACTTCAACTACCCAAACATAGACTGGGAGCATTACTCTGGCTCCAACACCCTAGCCCAAAGGTTCCTAGAATTTATAAACTCAAATGCTATGGAACAACTTGTTACCACTCCCACAAGAGGAAAACATACTGGACCTGATCATCACCAACATGGGGACTCTATGCTCCAGACCAGAAGTGTATCCCTCACTGGTAAGATCAGACCATAAACTAATCTCACTGGATATTCACATCCCGATCCGACGGACTGCCCAGAAAACCACAGTGAAAAACTTCTCTAAAGCAAATTTCACACTCCTCAAAACCGAGGTGGAATCCTTCAAAGCCCCGGGCCTGTGGAAAATATGGCCCAGACCGCAGAATCCTTTATAAACGCATTCTATGAACACCTTCAGGAATGCATGGATCATCAATCCCAAATAAAACCAAGACCCAATCCTCCAAAGGCAGGCGTCCTGTCTGGTGGACCCCACCATAAACAAACTATACAATAGAAGGAGGAAGCTACTACATGATAGAGCAAAATCCCAAAAGGGAAGGCATCTCTGATCAGTATTAGCAAAAACTACGGGCACTCATAAAATCATCTAAGGCCAGCTTGAGAGAAAAATTGCACAGGACACTAAGGATAATCACAAGGCTTTCTTTAGTTATGTTAGGAACCTGGGTGGGAATTCCCAGATATGCTCAGAATTAGTCCAAAATGACAAAAATACACCACCCACAGACATTGCCAACATCCTAGCTGACAGGTTCAAGCAAACTTCTCTCCCCACCAAAAGGGCAAATATCTATCCCAGCAGAGTGCTGCCCCCTGACATCTCAGATGCTCAG
>NC_056728.1:126210424-126220424 GCF_019279795.1 Protopterus annectens
GAAAAAGGAGCGTCATTGAAATTAAATTTTTTTTGGGGGGGGGGCAAAATTCAATTACTGGCCAGTAGGTACACTGCCTGGATGAAAGCAAAGCAGACATTTGGAAAACCTGAAAGAAAATCAACCAGAAAAGGTGAAGAGAAAACACTGTCCGGGAAGGACTTTGCAGCTGTTTAGCAACAAATGGTTCAAGCTTCAGCTCTGGTTCAAGAGATGGCTTACAGTAATTTAAAGGAAAAAAAAAATCAAATGTACTCAGAAGTTGTTGTTGTTGTGTCTTTCGGCTTTTCCCGGTTAGGGGTCGCCACAGTGGAACTCTGGTCCGCTAATGATTGGCAGTAGATTTTTACGTGCCGAGTTGCCAGCCCTGACACACAACCTTCAACAAAGGTACGCCCATTCACGCATGTCTCCACACAGAAGATGCTCTAGCTGAGAATCGAACAGGACAACATCTTACTGTGAGGCGACAACACTACCGCAGCACCACCACCGCAGCCAAATGTACTCAGAGGTGATTAAAATAAATGAAATATTGAAGGAATATATCAACCCAAATAATAAAAGGCTGGAAAAATAGAAGAAACTTTAACTACCTTTTCAGACAAACTGATAAAACTGCAAAAATCAGAGGTGGAAATGAAGAAAAAGCTGGCTGAGCATCAGGCTTCTCAAGAAGAGCTGTTTCAAAGAATAAAAAAAAATCAGAAGACAGAGCACACAGACAAAATTTGCATATGCATGAAGTAATCTTTGTAAAGTTCATTTAGAACAGAATGTACAACATTCCCCTAACTGCCCTCAGCTGCAGACACCATGTTCCTCACTGAGAACATTTGCTAAAAGAAAAAACAGCTATCTGTGCAGATGCAATTAGCTTTGCATTTTCTTGGCTTTCATCATTCTGTCTTATTGTTCAAGCCTATTTGCTTGCAACAGCCAAGGACATTAATCTAGACATCCAAAACTGCAAAAACAAGGGGACATTTTCATCTTAGTTCTACATATAATCGGTCCCCTTTACATTCCATACCCATCCCAACAGCCCAAGCTCACAGCATTATAGTAGCTTTAACTAGCTTCTGTTCAGTTTTTCCTCTCATTTTATATTGTAAAACACATATTTCTTGTATTTTACACATATAACAGTCACTGAAAAGTATCCCCAGTATTTAAAATACTCCTGACTGCACACTATACAAAATTGTTTTACAATATAATATGCAGTTTATATCATGATTTTTTTTACACAAATGGTAATAAACACATAAATTGTTAGTATCCTAAACATTAAAGATATAATGCGGAGTGTGTGCTTTACAGTCCACCCACAAGTCCATAAAAGTCAACAAAAGTCCAGTCTTTTCTCAACCACTTTTATTTGCAAATCCAAATTTCATAAATGTGATCTATGCTTTATAATTTCACATTTCTTCACCACTTTCATTGCTGCTGGTCTTCTTTCTGAACAGTTCCATCTTCCAATACTAGACTTTGATTCAAGTTAAATGTATTCTTAATTCCTGTAGTCAGTTCCTGTGTTTTTTCTGTTTGAACATTGGAAAATGTTTCACAGGCAAAATGTCTCTATGAGCTTTATTGTCAGAAGAATGAGAAGGGAAGCAGAGTCCCCTTCTTCTTTCTGGCTTACTTTTTGTTGGATAAACTTTTGTATTTCCTCCAAAAATTACTTTGATCCTTCAGGAAAAAATATTTTGAATAAAGCTGGATACAGCAGCTTGAATCTTAACACCTGTCTTTCAACATTCTCTAATTGCTGGCATAAATTTACTTCTCTTCTTCGTGGTGTACAGATAGTAATTTTCCACAAACATTCTGTTTTCTACAATTTTAATACATTTCCTTTCTGCCACAGTTTTGTCATGTTCATCTCTTTCTGCTGGTATAATTATATTCTTACTAATATAGGTGTTGGCTACTTTCTTGTGGCCAGGTTTGGTGCATATACTCAATGTGCCCAACAAATCCCGCTGTGGAATACCAATCCAGTTGCTTATTTATGCTTTAATAAAATTACTGCAGTCTGTTCCTTCCAGTTTCTCTGGTACAGTAGAAAATCTCATGTTTTCTCTGCAGGCTTTGTTGTCTAACTCTAGTATTGTATGAAACATCTGATCTTGAGAAGTCTCATACTTAGCTAGCCTTTTCTTCATTTCATCCACTGATTTTTGCAGTTCTGTTGGTTCATCTGAATAGCAATTTAAAGCTTTTTTCCATTTTCTTCAGCTTTTTGTTATTTGAGTTGATGCATTCCTTCAATATTTCATTTATTTTAATCAACCCTCAGTACTTTTGATTTTGTATTTTCCTCTAAACTACCTTAAGTCATCTCTTGAACCAAAGCTGAAGTTTGAACTGCTTTTTGCTGAACACCAACAGGATCCTTCCAAGCCAGTGTTTTCTCTTCACCTTTTCTGGTCGATTTTCTTTTAAGCTTTCAACATTTCTTCTTTGCTGGCATCCAGGCAATGTATTTACTAGCCAATAACTGAATGTTACCCAAATAATTTCATTGGCTCTCCTTTTTCCAATTTTCAGTTTTCACACTGGGAGAGCAGAAATTAAGCTTTTAATCAATCTGCAGCCATATTGGAAATCCTCATATGTTGACCTTTCTTCTTCTGAAGTTTCCTTAACAACTTAAGTTAAAAGTCCACTGTAATACCTACCATATAAAAGTTCAAATGGGGTAAACATCTGAAGCTTATGACACTTTGTAGTGTAACAGATGGCACCAGTTTTTACCATCTGTGTCACTAGCTTTCCTAAGCACGGAAACCAGTGTTTTACTGAAGCCCTGTACTAATCCACAAGTCTGTGGATTTTAAACTGACATTTTCACCTGTTTAACTTTAAAGGATTGACACAACATGTGCAATATCTGTAAAATAAAGGCTTTGCTCAGTAAGTATCTCTTCAGGGATACCCGCTGGAGAGAATAACAATACCAGTTATCTGGTAATAGCCTTAGCATTAGCTTTGTATAATTGCACTTCTTCTGGAACTTTTGCAGCATAGTCTGATACTACTAGTATACAGATATACCCTTTGCTAGTTTTTTTTGTGATATCACATTTTCTATAGCATTATGCTCATATGGCTCCTCTATAATAGGCATTGAAATCAATGGGCTCTTACATCCAGAATGATATGCATTTTTCTGACATTCTAGACAGAATTTTCTATCCCTTTTATTGTTCTTGGCCAGTAAAATTTGGCTAGTATTATTGCCTTAATTTTGTTCATCAATAGATGATTTCCTGATGTATGACTAGGTCTCACTACTAGTATCTCTTAAGGTTTTGCCAGTAGCAATTGATGTAAAATGTCCTTCCAGTCATTAATTGCTCTATACAAGAGGTCATGGGAACATACTGTTTTTTACCATCTATACAATAGTGATTGTATTATCTCTTGCTCTACTTAAAGCATCACCTTCTCATTGTTCTTATTTGAAATATATGTGGCTAACCTGAAAGACCATGAACTCAGGATTACTTTCTTCAGTGGCTAGTCTTTTTTTTTTAAACAAGAAACATCTTTATTACGTTATTGCTTTTGACATAGGCAGTCATACAATTATATAAATGAAAACAAACCATACTGACATAATTAATCTTTGTTGGAGGTCTTACACATCACAAACCATACTGACATAATTTTAGTTGCAAACATTATACATAACTTATAATCTACCCAATCATTGAAAGTCAAACATTACATAGCTCATTCATATCATGCCTTCTTTTAAACCTCATTCCTCTCCTATATGTATTATTCTTACAGTTCCCATTTTTGTATGTTATTTGCTCCTACCCTTTTCTAAAGATCCTAATCCAGTTGTTTTATCTTTGTTACTATATTCACTACTTCTAGTACAGTTGGTTTAGACTTTGATTTCCATTTTCTGGTAATTGCTTTCTTGGCAGCCACCATAATTAGACCAAGCAAGGCCTTACTATGTCTAATCAATGCCAATTGTGTATCATTTACTTATTATTGTGCACCAAGGTTTTGAATGAGGAGAGACTGCTAGTAGTGCGGATAGGAGATGGTAGAGAATTCCAGAGGTGTGCTAGAGATAAGGAGTAGCAGAGAAGTATGTAATAGTGGTACAGGATATGTACAAGGGTAGTGTGACAGAGGTGAGATCTGCAGTGGGAGTGACAGATGCATTTAAGGTGGAGGTGGGATTATATCAAGGATCAGCTCTGAGCCCTTTCTTATTTGCATTGTGATGGAGAGGTTGCCAGACGATTTCAAATAGGAGTCCCTGTGGACTATGATGTTTGCAGATGACATTGTGATATGTAGTGAGAGTAGGGAACAGGTTCAGGAGACCCTGGAGATGTGGAGAAATGCTCTAGAGAGGAGAGGAATGAAGGTCATCAGGACTAAGACAGAATATATGTGTGTGAATGAGAGGGAGAATAGAGGAATGGTGAGAATGCAGGGAGTAGAGTTGGTGAAGGTGGATGAGTTTAAATACTTGGGATCAACAGTTCAGGGTAATGGTGAATGTGGAAGAGAGGTGAAGAAGAGAATACAGGCAGGGTGGAGTGGGTGGGGAAGAGTATCAGGAGTGATTTGTAACAGACAAGTACCAGTAAGAGTGAAAGGGAAGGTCTACAAGAGGGTAGTGAGACCAGCTATGTTATATGGGTTGGAGACAGTGGCATTGACAAAAAGGCAGGAGTCAGAGCTGGATGTCGCAGAGTTAAAGATATTAAGATTTGCACTGGGTATGACGAGGGTAGACAGGATTAGGAATAAGTATATTAGAGGTTCAGCCCAGGTTGGATAGTTTGGAGACAATGCCATAGAGGCAAGATTGCATTGATTTGGACATGTGCTGAGGAGGGATGCTGGGTATATTGGGAAAAGGATGCTACGGATGAAGCTGTCAGGTAAGAGGAAAAGAGGAAGGCATAAGATAAGATTTATGGATGTGGTGAGAGAGGACATGCAGGTGGTTGGTGTGACAGAGCAAGATGCAGAGGATAGGAAGAAATGGATACAGATGATCCGTTGTGGCGACCCCTAATGGGAACAGTCAAAAGAAAAAGAAGCTAGAGAGAAGGACATTAGGTGATTCCCAGCTGGACGTGTGGGTTTATGTAGTTTAATTAGCTTTTGGGAATTGGATCTGAGAAGTCGATCTGGTTCATGCATTTCAAAGGTAGTGGCAAGGGAGGGACAGACAGAGGGGTTGAAAATGAGTTTGTGTGCTTGGATGAGTTGGGTATAAGTAAGGAAGCTGGGTAGGTCAAGCCAGTTTAGTTGATGAAGGGAAGTACAATGGTAGGAAGTGGCTCTGTGACCTGTAGCAAATTTTGATATCTTGTAGTAGCAAGAGGAGAGTTTTGTCTTGAGGGAGGATTGCAGGTTGGTGAGGATAGATGGCCATATAGGAGGGATGGGATGAGATATGTGTTAGCTAGTATGAGCCTAGTGGAGGGAGAGATGTAGCAAGTAGAGAAATTATGGCGGTAAAGCATACCAAGTTTTTTATGTTTTTTTTTTTATATTTACTTTTAAATGTTTATCAAATTTTAGTTGATAGTCAATGAGCACTCCTAGTAGTTTAGCGTCAGAGACTATTTCTAGGGGAGTATTATTTTGGCTGGTGATTATGAATGTTTATCTAGGGAGGAGTTTTTGGAGGCAGTGAATAG
Source organism: Protopterus annectens (assembly GCF_019279795.1). Lineage (NCBI taxonomy): Eukaryota > Metazoa > Chordata > Ceratodontiformes > Protopteridae > Protopterus > Protopterus annectens. The sequence continues at coordinate 126,216,121 of NC_056728.1, forward strand.
CATAAGTTTAGTTTTAGTTGCATTAAGAGCTAGATGGTTGTCTAGTATCCATTGCTCAGTGGAGGAGAAGGCGCTTTGGGTTAGTTTGATTAGAGTGGGGATAGAAGGGGACGAAAAAATAATGGTAGAATTGTCGGCATATTGGATGAGGCTGGTGTTAGGAATGGCTTGGTAGAAGTCATTTATGAATATATTGAATAGTAGGGGGCCTAAAATAGAACCTTGAGGGACACCTGTGGGACTATTAAGGGAAGGCGAGGTGGCTTTTTTCCATCTAAATACTTGTTGTCTATTTGTGAGGTAACTGGAGAACCAGTTGTTGCAAGAATGGGAGAGATTTAGTTTGGAGAGTTTACTAAGAAGCAGGTTGTGAGAAATGGTGTCAAATGCCTTAGAGAGGTCGAGGAGGAGGGTGGACATGAAATGGCTGGAGTCACGGGCTTTGTTAATTGTTTCAAGGAAGGAAAGGAGGGCTGTGGAGGTGCTATGACCAGGTCTGAATCCGTATTGTGTGGGGGTGAGAAGCTGGTTATTGATGAGATAGGGTAAAAGTTGTAGGTGGATACATTTTTTCAAGAAGCTTAGAAATTGGGGATAAGATAGCGATAAAGCAGAAGTTAGGAATGTCATTGTTACTGCCTCCTTTGTGGAGAGAGATAATAAAAGCTTTTTTTCTAGAGCTGGGGGACCTGGCATTCTTAGATAGATTGGTTAATTAGTATGCTGATAGGGAGAGCAATGGCTTCTGTGGTTACTTTTAGAAAGTAGGAGGGTATTTCATCAGGGGCACTGGAGCCAGGTTTTAATTTTAGAGAAGTTTTTTTATGGTGGATATGGGGATGGGATTGATGGAGAAGGGGGGAGGTTGGGAGCAGGGATGCTAGGGGAGGAAGGGATGGGTGCTGGCAGAGGAAGGGGTCTCTGAATTGTTGATGAAGGATGATGTTAGCTTGCTTATGGACTCAATGAAGAAGAGTTAAATTGGGTGGCTAAGTCTGAGTCAGAGGCATCCGGGTCAGGGCAAGGGTTTTTTTTGTTTCTCCAGGATGAGGAGAGATGAGATTCCTTTCCAGAATAGTTTGGGATTGGTGTTGTGGATAGTTTAGAGATTAGAGAAATTGGCTTTACGGTATGAGGTAATAAGTTTTTTGACTTTATTACATAGTGTTTTATATTCATTAAGGGTGATGCTGGTTTTATTTTTGTGGTAATGTGTCCAGGCTTTGTCACGGAGTCGCATAGTAGCCAATGTATTTTTGGTTAACCAAGGTACAGGATTACTTTTTGTACATTTTGTTTTTAGAGGGGCAAAGGAGTTGAGCAGGTTTGTGAAAGTTTAATTAGAATAGCATTATCTAAGGGAAGAGTCTGCCATAAATACAAAATTTAAAAAAGATCACATAGTCTCTGTGTTTCGTGATTTTTCTAACATATTCTGTGCTGAACGGTTTTGCTAGCCGATGTAATTTTAAGATTTCATTTTTTGTTTTCAATAGCACTTTACGTCTAGGGACACGATGTTGCAGTTTTTGCATCTCTTATTGTTAGTCTGATTATTTATCAAGATACCCGCACAGTGTGAACCTTCCATTTTACATCACAAAGGGACTTTTTAATATTTTAGTTGCCAGATGCAGCCAGTTTGTAAAGCAGTGTTTTTAACTTAATTATTGTACTCTGCATTTTCTATGTGGGTTGATATGTAGTCTCGCAGCACACAGAGACCATGTGATCTTTTTTAAATTTTGTATTTATGGAAATTGTCAGTATGTGACACTGTTTTCCTTTTCTGATGAAGTTGGTAGTGAATACTGACGAAAAGCCTGTGCGTTGTGCTTAATAAAAGATGTTAAGTTGTCAATCTCGCCTTCTTTCTTGCTGGATGGGTTCGGAGCCGAACCTCGGCTCCGACTCGGCCTATTACTAAAGCTCGAGAGCTATTTTTTACCGGCTCGAGGCTATTTTATGTCCCATAATGCTAGGCGTGATATACCCAGATCTCGTTTGCCGCTTCAGCTACGAGGTTGCGTCTTTTTGCCGGCTCTGGTTGTATTAATATTTTTCTTGGTTTTTAGTCAGCTTTTTGGGGTTAAAATATTAGCGATAGTGTTTTTTTAGTTACTACCCTTAGATCCCTGTTTAGGATTCCCACTTAGGTAGTTTTTGATACTGTTTTTTTCCCCTCACCTAATAGTTAGGCCCTTGGCCAATCCCCTTCCATTCTTATTTGTGTGTGTTTGTGCCTTGTTAGATTGTATTAAAAAGTGTGGGGTTTTGTTATATTTTTTTCCTAGTCTGTTACAATTTTTTTGTGTGTGTGTGTGTGTGTTTGACTGATTGTGACTAGACAGTCATCCCTTTTTCAGGATGTCTAAAGACACTAAGGTCTCGAGCTTCAAGAAGTGTGACTCGTGCTGTCAGAAGATGTCTCTGACAGACGGTCACACTTCTTGTGTATATTGCTTGGACCCTCTGCACCTGCAGGACTCTTGTTCTGTCTGCCACGCGTTTAGTCCAAGAGTCCTGCAGGAACGCAGGAATAAACTTATTTTGAGAGGCTTGTTAAAGCCTGAAGGTTCCCCGGCTAAGCCTTCATCGGGTAAACCTTCTAAGCCCGCCAAACCGTCGGCTCCATGTACGGAGCCGTCGCCGAGCGGTGCTACTACTACCACTGCATCGTTTCCGGCCGGAACCGATGATTCTAGGCCTCAGTCGGTTGTCGGAGCCAACTTCGAGCAAGAAGCATTCCAGGTCTACTTCCCTGGAATCGGTCCACTCGGCTCCGAAGTCTCCCTTGTTATCGGAGCGGAGTCACAGGTCCCATTCCTCTCGGTCTTCCAGGCTGTCGGACCATGACCTCGAGAGGGTGGTTAGCAGACTACTTAAGTCGCAGGCAGTGGCCCAAATGTTGCATAGCCCTCCTCATCAGGCAGTGGCTTTAACTTCTCCCTCTTCGATTTCTCCTCCAACTCTTCATGTGAGTTCGGAGCCGGAGATCGTAAGGGTCGGGACCGTCGGAACGTCGGAGCCAATACCACCCCTTTCGGCTCCCTCTTTGGCTCCGATCTCTTCCTTGGTTCCATCCTTGGAGGGATCCGGGTGCCGGGACTCTCTTGGCTCCAAGCGGGTGAGTGGCATCGGACCTTTGTCCGACCCCGTTCTCCCTCTCAGAGCTTCGGCACAGGTGAGTTCGGCCCCGACATCGGCCTCAGAGCCATCCCTCTCGGTGCCGGGAGGAGTCCTTGTCTCTTCAGAGCGGGGACCCCCTTCCCTGCCTGATAGAGGCGCCTTTGAGGTCATGAGGAGTGTGCTGGCCCCTGTGCCTGCTCCACGGTCGGCTCCTTCAGCTCCTCTCTCTATGGTGCCTGCTTCAGTCTCTACCCGCTCTCTCGATCCTGAGCGTGGAGAACCGACGCTACAGGTAGCCCCATTGGGCGTATCCTCCTCTTCTGAGGCCTCCCCTGATCCTTCAGGGGAGCCCCCTCGAAAGAGAAAATGCAAGAGGAAGCATATAGACTCCCCTGAGTCAGTCACATCAGACTCTGACTTGGATGACTCAGAAGGATCCCCAAGGTCCCCCTCTGAGGATGTCTCGTTTTCTGACATCCTGGAGATTCTTAAGCAGAGGGGAAACTGGTCTGCCCTTAACCTTTCTGAGGACGAGTCAGTGTACCTGGATGCGGTTGGTTCTCGCCCTTCTACCTCCTGGGTGTGTCTGCCTTTCGACCCGCTCATGGATGTGGTGGCTCGAAAGGCGTGGACGGCTCCGGATACTATGGAACCAACTCCCCGGAGGCCTACAAAATTTATTACAGCCCCTTCTGACAAGCAGTTTCTAACTAAGGGCATCCCTGTTGATGCCATGGTGTGGCGGCTCTAAAAAGGAGTTGGCTGACACTTCAGTACCTGTCCATCCTCCTAATAAGGAATCTAGGACTTTGGACAGGTATGGCAAGCGGATGTTTTCCTCAGTGACCTTTGCTATGCGTTCACTGAATTATTTGTGCCATTTCACCCGTCTCCAGAGAGATCTTCTCAAGGAACTGGATGATACCTTACAGGACCCATCAGCTGCGGGGGTCTCAGGAAAAGATCAACTCCCAGTTGGGGACCCTAAACTCTATTGTAAACTCCTCCATGCGGCTCATTTCCTATGCAGCCGATGGAGCGAGTAGGGCTGCAGGCACGGGCATCGCTCTAAGGAGGCATGCCTGGATGCAGCTTTGCAACTTTGCTGACCCTTTCAAGGCGTCCTTCACTAACACCCCCTTTGATGGTTCTGCCTTGTTTGGACCTCAAGTGAA